>NW_025999943.1:489871-555038 GCF_001458135.2 Marmota marmota marmota | reverse complement strand
ATATATATATATATATATATATATATATATATATATATATATATATATCACATTTTTGAAGTCCATTTATCTATGAGTGAACATTTAGGTTGTTTACATATCTTAGTTATTGTGAATAGTGCTGTAATGAATATAAGAGGTCAGAGATATCTTCAAGATCTTGATTTCATTTCCTTTGGGTTTATACACAAAGGAAGGATTACAAAAATATGGTAATTTTTTAAACTTTATTAGAAACCTCTCTATTGTTCTTCCTAGGTGCTATAACATTTCACATTCACACCAATATCATAAAAAGGTTTCAGTTTCTCTACATCTTAACCAATACTTGGTACTTCTCTGTTCATATTCATATAACAGCCAACCTTGGAGGTGTAAGGTAATATCTGTGTTTTTATTTAAATTTTCCTGATTATTAATGAAGATGAACTTTTCCCCACATATTTGTTGGCCATTTTTATGTCTTCAATGTAGAAAGGTCTGTTCAAGACCTTTGTCCATATTTTAAGATAGATTTTTTCTATTGGTGTTTTCCAGTGAGGGATAAGCATCTCTTACATTTTAGACATTAGCCGTTTGGTGTCATATCCAAGGAAACATTACCAGTAACTATGTCAGTAGGTTTTTCCTCTACACTTTCTTTTAGGAATTTTACAGTTTGAGACCCTACATTTATGTCTTTAATCGTTTTGAGTTGAGGTTGGAATATGATGAAATAAGTCTTCTATTTCATTCTCTTACACACGTATATCAGTTTTATTAATACCATTCATTGATGAAATATTTATTTCCCCTTTGGGTGTTCTTAGTAACTTTGTTGAATATTAATTGACTATATTTATGTAGTTTCATTTCTGTGTTATCTTGTCTGTTTGATTGTATATGCATAGTTTTTTGTTCAATATCACCTTATTCTAATTGGTACCATTTTAAAATTTATCTTGAAATTGGGGTGTATCATTGCTTCATCTTTGTTCTTCTTTCTTAAGATTGTTTTGCTATTCCTAGTCCTTGCTAGTTTCATAAAATTTTTAAATATTTTTCTTAGTATGCAATTTGGTTTTTAGTAGAGATCTAATTAAATTTGTAGATTTCTCTGGAAACTATGGAGATTAAAATAATATTAAGTCTTCCAGTCAGTAAATAACAAAAGTTTCTTTCCATTTATGGATGCCTTTAATATTTTTCATCAATGTTTTATTGCTTTCAGTGTACACATTTATCACCTTTTTAGTTAAGTTTATTCCTGTATTTTTGATTCTTGTGTTTTTTTTAATGGCATTGTTTTCTTCATTTTCTTTCTGGTTAGTTTCTTGTTAGTGTATATACATGTAACAGATTTTTGCATGTTCATTTTGTATTCCTCAGTTTGCTGAATTTGTTTTTCTGTTCCAAGCAAAAATAAATAAATGAAAGGCATATAATTGGAAGTTTGTAGTGGACATGATTTTCTGTGTAGAAAACGCTGTGCACTCCATGGGATAACCTTTACTTTAAGAGTTGTTTGTTACTACTGTTCATGTGTAACTTTTCTCACATCTCTACTGAAATACCTGGATAATAACAGAAACTCTCCCCTCTAGATGTTGAGAACTTGACAGTTCACTCTGTTGTAATGCATTTGAGGTTTTTTGTTTTGTTTTATTTTTTAGTTAATAGTTCCTTGATAGTTCTCCCAAAAGTTGTTTTTGACTAACTTCTTAGAATTTCACCTTAAGAAGCCCAGTTTGGTAGTCAGTCAAAATATCTGTTTTCCATGCAGATCTCTTGAGCTTTTTCAGAGTAGTTTTATCCACAAACCTACCTTCAATTTCCAACAACCTTGGCATCATAGAATTCTTCATTGAATTCTCTCTACCTAATCCTTGCAACTGTTCTACTCTATTCAACCTCCTTAGTACTGTGATCATAAGAGCACATGAAAGCCAGTGCAATCATAGAACTTAACTATTGTATTTACCACCCTCTTTGATCTTAGTACATATCGTGTATTTTTTTTTGAGAGAGAGAGAGAGAGAGAGAATTTTTTTAATATTTATTTTTTAGTTTTCGGTGGACACAACATCTTTATTTTATTTTTATGTGGTGCTGAGGATCGAACCAAGCGCCCCGCGCATGCCAGGCTAGCGCGCTACTGCTTGAGCCACATCCCCAGCTCTGGTATTTTCTTAATGTGTAAGAGGTGTTCCATATGTTTTGCCCAGTTTTGCTATATTTTTTGTATATTGTGGGAGGACAGAGTGTAGCCTTGATAACTCTATAATGGCTGGAAGAAAATTATTTCCCATACACAAACTTTGTTAAATCAAAATTTTTACATTCATCTCCAGGCACAAGAATTATTATGTTTATATAGAAGAAGAAAATTACTTATCTATCCTTAAATCAAAATAATGACAAATATCAAATTAAAAGGATAAATAATGCTAATGTCTACCCCGAAAGTTATCTTATATATTGGGTTTCTCATAGTTTCCAGTGTGTAATAGTCATACAGTTTGAATCCTGAAATATTGAATCCTGAAATCAGTGTTTTAGTCAGATTTTCATTTCTGGGACCAAAATACCCAAAAGAGCAATTTAAATGAGGAAATTTTTATTTTGGCTGATGGTCTCAGAGGTCTCTGTCCTTAAATGGCTAAACTTATTGCTGTAAGCATGAGGTGAGGGAGAACATCTTAGAAACAAGTGTGGTGGTGAAAGGCAGGTCAGGACATGGCAATCAGCAAGCCGAGAGAGACTAAGCTCTACCCACCAGGGACAAAATGTGAACCCCAAATGCATATCATAGTGATCTAGTTCTTTCTATCTACCTGGCTCCAGTTACCACCTAGTTAATCCATACAAGTGGATTAACCCACTGATTAGGTTACATCTCTTATAATCTAATTATTTCACCTCTGAACATTCTTGTATTGTCTCACACATGAGCTTTAGGGGGACACTACATATCCAAACAATAACACCTGCAAATATTACATTTTAACGATATAAGCAATAACCTATAAGCTACCACATCCATTTTCAGAATTAAAAAATGGTCAAGGCCAAGAAAAATAACAAAATAAATATAAATATAATACGAGGTACACATATTTTTTATTTCAATTGTGAAAAACATGGATGCTCATGTATGTACATGTTTGTTATATACATAATTGTCCATTGATTAATTAACAAAAGTCTTAGATCTCAGAATAACTACCATAATTTTCCTGTTCGCTCAGTGAAGTTAATCAACTGATTATAATTCTATCAACACATTTTACTGTCAATCTGGTATGTTTCTCCAAAGACATTGATTTTCAAACAAAGCCATCTGCATTTCTTTCCACCAGCCAGGCTGCATATTTTACAAGAATATTTTTAGTATTAAATTTCAATAATAGTAAGGCTTATTATCACATGTAGATGGAATTTAATTTTAAATTAATAAACTGTAATATGTAAATTGAAAACAATCATTTCTCAATTTTAAGATAATTACATTCTGTAATTTTAGGCTAAACATAATTAAACTTTAAAACATACAATCCAAATGTCATTTTATACATTTCTATGAGTATCCACTGTGAAATAGAAATGTGTTACATTTGCAAGGCCACTTTAGTTATATTAAGTTAATGATCTTTATGCTATAGTTATTAAGTAAAATGAATCTTTTGAAACATTTTATTTAAAATAAATCATAACTATTTAAATACATGCTAAACTCTAAAATAAAATCACTGGTAGAATATGAATTTCCTAATTCTCATTACAATTCTAGTGAGTGCCTTGACATCTGGTATGGGTAGAGAGTAGATTCCTGGAGAGGGCCTTTGGACCAAACATTTAAGGTGCATGACATGGAGGAGTCCACTGGTCTCTGATCTTATCAAGGATAAACTCAAATAAATTGGAAAGACATCAATATATCACAACTGGTTCCATCTCTTCCTTATTGCGTGGGCTGTTAACATTACTCCTCGCATGGCAAGTTAAAGAGCACCGATCCAAATTTTCTATTGTTTTTATGCCATCCCAATAGAAGCATCTGGAAATCAATCTTCATGATTGGGGAAGTTCCAGCCCTTCCTCTCTTACAATCCATTGTGATTATGTCTTCTATGACATGGTTTGATGTGAGAGATGATTCTTTGCACTTCTACTGAGTCTCATTGCTTTAATGTTTTTTGTAGTTATTTTCCATGAAGCTTTGCGGAAAACTCTTTACTACTCCTATTATCTATTGGCTTTGTAAATCAATTCACTAACCTTACAGTATTAGTTTTAAGATTTTTCTGAAAGGCTAACAGTTTGCAGTTTTTCATATTTATAAACTTATTTAACATTCTTATGTTTCAGTATAGTCTATTGGATGAAGTTAAAAAATTGATGTTTACTTTTATTATAGTATAAAAATAAGATAGAAATATCAACAGTGTTTAATATTAAAATATTTGTGAAGAAATCCACATAATATAATACTCAGCTTTTCTGATTTTAATATCACAGGAAACACTGAATTAAACAATTTGATTTATTGAATCATTAAATAAACATGGTATACTCACAGAAAGAGGAAATAATAAACATTGAATTTCAACAAAAATAAACTTAAAATATGGCTCGTTTCTTCAGCTTCATGATCTTATAGAATTTTTCCTACTCTGAGGATTTCGGTTCCATACATTTAAAAATTATCATGCAAATTCACACTCAAACTCGTATAGTTGGAGGTAATATATTTAAATACCTAATAATGTAATACCTAATGTAAGGCGCTAAATGAGTCATATGTATTATAACATCATTAAATAAATTCCTAGTAATAAAAATTGTATTGTAATATGAACAAATTATGTAAGCCTCTTAAAGTGTAATAACAATATGCTTTACAAAGAACTTGTAACAATTTTTAATTATATTTACTAGGATGATTATTCAAATTTTCTCCCTTGGTTTCTATTTGATGCTATTAATTTTGAAAAAGAGTAAAAAGATGTTTGTAATTTTAATGTTGTTTATCTACATGTGCTTAATTGAAGTTCCTGAAAAAAGAAACAAAACAATAGACAACAGAAGGATAATTATTTAAATAAACAAAGTAATAATTATTTTTCTAGAATTGGAAGGAAGGATAAATCTGCATAATGTAAGTATTGTATGTGTAAGAACTTTTGCTATGACAAGACATATGCATTTTTAAAACATATTATTTGATGAAAAATTGTGCAGCAAACATCTCAAGATGTATGGGAAAAAATGTTAGAGACATAGGACTAAAATAACATCAATGACAAAAATATAGAAATCAAAGAAGTAGCACAGTTTTGCACATGTCAAATAGTTTAAAAAATACGTATGTGCTACATATGGCATTTTATTTTAGAAATACCTGATGATTGTGTATGTGGGTACTGAAATGGTGATTGCTGCTGAATTTTTGGAATGGTAGAGCCATGAAAGAAAGACATTGGAGATATTGAGAATGAAGGAATTTTATTTTAAATTGAAAAATAATCATGTCAGCGTCAGGAGTTTTATTTTGAAAAGAAGGAGAAAATTGGTGCAGTAGCTATAAAAATTTGGAGTATCCAAAAATATTTAATTTCAAATGAGTGGTGTAACCATATGTGCTGTCTAAAAAAATCAAAGCTGGACTCTGGATAGGAAGGTCCTAGAAAGACTATTGTACAGTAGTAGTAGATAGAATGCTCCAAACTCAGAATTCTGCAATTTCTCTCAAAATCAAACTAAGCAATGATTTTCTTTTATCAGTAATAGATGGAACAAAACAGATAACAACAGATTCTTTTTAGGTGTAGCTTGTCCAGCAAGGGGAAATTATTGGTGTGATTAACAGATAAAGGTTCTGTTTGGTCAGCCAGTTCTTAAACTGATAATGTGGCTTGGCTTGTCTCCCTTTCCTTCTCTCTCTCTCTCTCTCTCTCTCTCTCTCTCTCTCTCTCTCTCTCTGAGTCTTGGAGGCTTGAAGAGTTCAGTGTCTTCTAGAAAATAGAGAAGTATTGACTTAAGTTCAGTTAAGACAAAGTGGTGGGTAAGAAATGGGCAACAATGAGCCCCTGGTCAGTGTCTTTGATCCTGCAGGAAACCTGATGGACTTTGTTGGAGTGAGTCCTCAGGAGGCAACAGAAAAGATCCAGCTCAGGTGTGGAAGATGTGATCTTTGCAAAGACCAAGAGGTCAACTTTTCTACAAAATTAAAAAAAAAAAAAAAAAAGGAAGATTTTTCCTCCCATTACATTTAATTGTGGATGTTATATATTTCTTTCTGAAATTTATTTTTTAAATTATTCCTACTTTTTCCATGAGTTATTAGTAAGGATTTTTTTGTATGACTACAGTAATTTTTCTATGCCATTATTTATAAAAATATATTTTAGCATTTTTAATATTTTCTGATGTTTTATTTAATCATTATCTTATTTACAATAAAGGTCCTTTTGGTATTACATTCTTGAATGCAGAAAGAAATATATGTAATATTTAATCTCCCTGCTCATTTAAGAAAGGAAAAGAAACATGATATTTAAATTTTTGGTACATCAACACATTAAGATCTTTTTTAAAATTTTCAAATGTGGTATAATTATTGTAATATTGTTAATAGCTCATGTTTTTCAATTATAAATTACATATGTCAAAATGATAGAATATGTAAATTTTGTTTTTTAGCGGTACTATTGCTATAGTTAATAAGTTCTATTATTTTACTGATTCAGACTGAAATAGACATGCAAATAAAGAACAGCTCCTCTCAAAGCATTTTTTCAACTTTAATTATATACATATATGTTTATGCAATTTCCTCGAATGGTTTTAAACATAGTAAAATAAATATTAATTGTTAGGTCTCTTTTAAAACCCAATTGTCTTGGGCTGGGGATGTGGCTCAAGTGGTAGCACACTTGCCTGGCATGCGTGCAGCCCGGTTCCATCCTCAGCACCACATACAAAGAAAGATGTTGTGTCTGCAGAAAACTAAAAAATAAATATTAAAATATTCTCTCTCTCTCTCTCTCTTAAAAAAAAGACATTAAAACCCAATTGTCTCAATCATTGGTTGTTTCCTTTTCCATCACAGCTTCATTTTTATAATTTTGGTGGGTTTGTCAATCATGATATTCCTCTTCTTTGTCCGATGTGATTCTGCAATCTGTATACGGGGTAAAAATGGGAGTTCATAACCCACTTGAATCAAAGTGTGAAATATGATATATCAAGAACTATGTAATGTTTTGAACAACCAACAATAAAAATTAAAAAAAAGAAAGTCATTGCAAATATAAAATAAACCTGATATAATTCTATGCATTCTGTCAGATCATAATGAAATGAAACTAGAAATCAATAGCAAGAAAAATAAGAGAAATCACATAAACTGAACAAAATCAAATAATACTCTTTTATAGGTTATAGAAGAAATGACAGAATAAACAAATAAATATTTAGAAACAAATTGGAACAGAAATACAACATATCAAAATCTCTGGGTCAGTTTGGAGAAGAAAATTCATAAGTACTGAGTGCCTTCACTAATAAAATAGAAAGTTTCCAAATAAAGAATCGAGTGTTCCAACTTTCAAGGTCTTAGAAAAGGAAGAACAAACTAATTCCCTAATAAGTAGCATATAGGAAATAACCAAGATAAGAGCTAAAATTAATTGAGAATGTAAAAGACATAGGATCAATGAGATATAGTCAGCTTTTTCAAAAGATAAATAAGGTCAATAAACCCTTAGCCAAACTAACAAGAAATGACAGAAATCAATAAAATTGTGGATGAAAAATGAGATACCATTAGCAATATTTCTGAATCCAGAGGATTATTAGGAAATATTCTTTCAAGTTTCTACTGTAATAAACTGGAAGATCTAGAAACCTTGGCATATTTCTAGACATATATGAGCTTCCAAAATTACACCAGGAAGACATCAGAACCCCAAACAGATCAATATAAAGTAATGAAATTGAAACAGCAATGAATAGCCTTCCAACAAAGAAATATCCAGGACCAGATGGAATCCTAGCTGAGTTCTAACAGACCTTTAGTGAAGAACTAACACCAATCTTTGTCAAACTCTTCTACAAAACTTAAAGGAAGGGAACACTCCCGAATACACTCTATGGAGCCAGTATAATCCTGACATATTCAGGAAAGAAAACTAAAGGACAATATCCCTAATGAATATATATGTAAAAATCCCTAATGAAATATTAGCAAATGGCATTCAAAAAAAATCAAGAAGTTAACATACCATGAAAAGGTTGCTTCCATCCCAGGAATGCAAGGTTGCTTCAACATAGGAAAATCAATAAATGTAATTCACCATATAAATAGAATAAAGAAAAGAATCATATGATCATCTCAACAGATGCAGAAAAGGCTTTGATATAAATTTAGCACCCATTCATATTAAAAATGATAGAGAAACTAGGTAAGAAAGAAAGAAACTTCAATATTATAAAGGCTATACAAAAACAAAGTCAATTACACTGCATAAAAGTGGAAAGCATTTTCTCTAAAATCAGGAGCAAAGAAAAGATGTCCAATTTTATCAATCCTATTCAATATATTTTTTGAAATTCAAGGCAGAACAATCAGGCAAAATAAAGACATTATAGGGCTATTAATAGTAAAAGAAGAATGCAAATTTTCTTTTTAATATTGACATTATCCTAAAAGAAACTCCACCAGAGGATTTCTAGAGCTAATAAGGAATTAACAAGATCAACAATCATTAATCAACAGCTTTCCTGTATACCAAACATAATTCTGCTAAGAAAAAAATGAGGAAATCTATCCCATTAAAATTAAGAAAAATTTAAAAACTTTAAAAAATTTAAAAACTAAAAAAATTAAAATGCCTAGGAATTGTTTTATTTAGCTTTTCTCACTGTGACACAAAGATCTGACCTGAACCATGTAGAGAAGGGAAAATGTATTTGGGGCTCAGGGTTTCAGAAGTCACAGCCCATACAAAGCTGACTCCACAGCTCTGGGCCTAAGGTGAGGCAGAACATCATGGCAGAAAGACTTGGTAAAGGAAAGCAGTTCAGAACATGGCCACCCACCAGAAAGCAGTAAGAGCTCCACTCAACAGGAAGTCCTCAAGTGACCTACCTCCTCGAAACACACCGTACTTGACTATTGATTACCACCCAACTAATCCATTTGATGAGCATGGAAAATGCTACAAATACATTGAAAAAAATAATTTGGCAGTATCTTATTAAGGGCATATAAAGAAACATGAGAAGACTTTTACAGGATTTCTTAACTATCTTGATTATGGTGATCCAACATGTGTTTAATACATAGGTCAAAACTTGTCAAGTTGCACATTTTTTATATGTACAGTTTACCTTATGTCAATAATGCCTCATTAAATCTTTTGAAAACAAAAAACTCTGTTGTAAGAAACACCTTAGTGACTGGGATACAGACAGACACAGGAGAAAGCTAGATGTTTGAGGTCTTTAATCTTTTAGCAAAGAGAAGTAATACTTGGGTTTTCAGGAAGGGGTAAGCTATATCAGAACTGAATTTTTTTGAAGTATATGATTTGGTTGCAGAGAAGAACACAGTTTCAGGAGGTGGGTAGAAGGGAAAAAAGGTCTAAGGTTACTACAGAATTCAGGGAGAGATAATGGTAAGCTGATCTGATCATCCTCCAGGCACCAGGGAACAACAGAGCCAAAAAAGGAGTGGGGTGCCATTCACAAAGAAAAGTGCAGTGGGGATGATCCAGGGGTGTACTTGCGAGTGTATCACACATCTCATTATATTTTAATGCAAAGTACCTTTCTGAAATGAACAATACTGTAACACATCAGTGTTCTATGGTTCAATACTAAGTAATGTGTACATGTATTACTATAGTATACATCATTATGTAAAGGTCCTACCTTCAAATGACCTGCTTGGTTTTTCAAAGTTTGCACAAATATCATAATAATTAGGGCAAATCCCTTGAAAATCTGTTGAGGCTATGACAGTTGGCTGTGATTCATCAAGGTCTTTCATAGCATTTATTTCTTTTTTGACCTATAAAACAATAATCCAATATCAAAATGTACCCAAATACATATAACATATACTCAATACATACAGTGACAATTATCCACCAGTGTATATATACCTGTGCAAAAGCACAGGTACTTTTTCAAAGAACTAATTTCTGTCAAAAGGAAACCTTTATCAATGGTTATATTTTCTTAATCATTTTCAAAGTTAAAGTCTGTACATAACAAAAAATTTTCTATTTTTCACTTTAGCTTTTAAAATATATTTTAATTTATATTTTTGTATAGTATCACCTTGACTTTTATAATGCACTTTAACAATAAAATATTATCTTGTATTATTGGTAACAATACCTTGCTCTTTTCATTAGGTGTTTTCTCTGTGTGACTAAAAGAGAAAATGAAAGAAACATATAATATTCTTTCAGAAAAATTCTAAGTATGTAAAATGCAATAAGCCTATTATCCTTCATATATAAATTCTCTATATTTTTAATTTATTTCTTGTACCCATACATTTTATGATGTTCCACAATTGGGATTCAAGTGTAAACAAAAAGAATAGCATTAAGAAATGAAGAACACTACTACTAATTGTCTCAAAACCAAAACTTAAGTTTAGATCACACCTTCTGACAGTAAAAGCAAAATGAATAATGGCACTTGCATTATTTGATAGAAATTTGATAGTGTTATTGTCATTTTCAAAAAAATAAAACTCATACAACTAAACCCCATTTGTAAAAGAAAACTTAAATACTTGTGGGAGGGAAATCCTGTTGCAAAAATTGTAGGGTTCTTGTTTCAGGACCTACAATGAAATGACTGTACACAAGTCGAAGCAAAGAATATATGCTAAATTTGGTATAATTTACATTTTTCCAACAATTCTCTGAGGTAGATAACATTAGGTATTTTATAAAAAAAGAAACTAGTCAAAGAAAGGCCAAATAACTTGCTAAAATTCATGCATCTGCTTATTGGCAAACTATGAATTTAAACCTAGATTTTCAGTATCCATAACATAGTTTCACAATTTTCTATGAAAGCAATATTTCTCATTAAGCGTTTGAAAGAAAGATAATAAAAGACCAATCTATATTATTACTCTGTACCTGGATATAATTGTAAATAATAATTTCTGCATCTTGTGATTATTTAAAAAATAAAATGACTATATACATTGGCAATTTTGAAAATCTAGTTTCAATAAATTAAAGGCTTATTTTTTCCTCAACAAATTAATCATCATGCATCATTCATCTATTCAATGATTTACTCAAGCATTCAACCAATTGCACAACCAATGTGCAATTGAATATGCACATAATGCATATTCAATTGTGTTGTTGGAACAGGGAAACAAGGTTCTGAAACTTTAAAACTTCATAATCCAAAAGAAATAATCTGAATTCTTTGGTCAATACTTTACTTTTGTATTGACTTTTGTATTGCACACAAACACAGCACACAGATTCTAAGTTCTGTTTTGATACCCATGATATTTTAGAGTACTATACAAAATCATAGCGATGCCTGATGATACTGTCAAGGCAGAAGGCATGATTACTCTCTCTTAGAGAGTATGACCTGTGTATTTGAGTGTTTTCTTCTACATAATTTTTTAAAAACCTATCTATGATAGTTGAAATTTTAGGTAATGATTTGCATGTTCAATTACATTAGTATATCCAATATATATCTGAACCAAAACACAATGAACAACCACCCTTACTTTAGAAAATGTACAAGTAAATAGAAATTCTAAGGACCATTCAAATTTACAATTCTATAACTGAATTATAGAGATAATTCATAGGCAGTTGCAAGATAATTTATTATAAATCTTCAATGGAACCCTATGAAGCTTTCTAATATTGGATATGCAAACTCAGTTAACTGAATAAGTCTGTCCTCTAATGGATCATTTCCAAGGGCATATGAAATACACTAAAAACTTGTATATATATATATATATATATATATATATATATATATNATATATATATATATATATATATATTAATATATATATATATAATATGTATATTATATATATATACATATATATATATATATATTAATATATATATGTATATACTACAAGTTTATATATATAAACTTTTAACTCTCTAATTTGACTTCTTTAGTCATTGTTCACTTTTCCATTGCATTTCCCTAGAAAAATTCTCTAAGGAGTTTCCTTCAATGATCATTTGAAGTTAGGCTTTCATGGTGACAATGTATTGAAACTATTCCGTGTTAAAGTCACTTGTTTTCGTCTTTGTGAAACTGTCAGCAGCAATGATATTATTGAGCATTCCCTTACTCTGTCCTACATTATTCAGTCTTCTTTATACAAAAAGTATTGAGTTCTGGCCAGGATCGTGATGAGAAATGGAACCCAGCCTACTCACCCGAACCCTCTGGGCCCCTTAGGCCCCAAGCAGAGGATGAGCTGGAGGCCCTTGGGACAAGCCTTGGTCTCTTCCCGGCAGACACCTGGACACTTACCCTAGTAGCAGTATTGGGACTGCCCACTGACTCTCCCAGGACGTGAAGGACCAAGTACCCGCCTCTCTCCATGCCTGGATGACCTTATGGTGGTGGCACCCAGCCTGGCTGAATCCCATCTGTCCCAACCAAAGCCATTGCAGAGGATGTGGAGCCTTTGGGTGGTGGTGGCCTTGGTGTGGTGAGAAGAATGGCATATCTGGTACACATTAGGAAGAGTTTTTACACGGACTCTGAGTGAAATGGGGGGCCACTAGAATGCTGTGAGCAGAGAAATAACAATCTAACTTGGTCTAACTGGTCCACTGTGATAAGAATCAATGGGAAAAGAATTTAAAAAGAGATAAGGAGACTCATTTGCTGACTATTTAGAGAAACAATAAAATAGACAAGGCTGGAGGGTCGCAAAAGGTGGGAGGAAACCCAAAGGAATGAGTAATATCCTGAAAGTCAGGTGAAAAAAGTGTACTAGAGGAGGTTTCCATGGGGTCCAATACTGCTAATAGGGTAAGTAACGTTGTATGGAAGAAATTGTTTCTAGATGTATGCAAGTGAAAATTGGAGGGAAAATTGGCAAAAACAATTTTGGAGGAAAGGCTAGAGGGAAAGTACTGGAGTTCAAACATGAATGGAAGGCTGGGGATGTAGCACAATGGTAGAGGGCTTGCCTGGTATGCTCAAAGTCCTGGGCTCTATTCCTGGAATTACAGAGAACAAATAATATAGAAAAAAAATAAACAAAGGGAAAAGGAATGTAGCTCAGTGAGTACAGATACTTCTTTTTATAGCCTCCTAGCTAAGTGGCATAGTTGGTTATGAACTAATGTGTGTGGGTTTTTTTTTTTAATTTAACTGCATATTTTCAATCCTCATATAATGATTTCAGAGTAGATTTGTGATGCTTTAATTTTTTTTCAATTACATATGTACCACCAAAACACACTAAATGAAGTTATTAAATCCTTAATTCATAAAATTATAAACTAAACTAAAATAACCCTTAAAATAAGTGAGATACATATTATATAAACTGATTGCTCATATAGACACAGAAAGAAAAAATATAGAACAAATTTAGACAAAGTATATTTCAAAGGCACTAATTCTTGCTTAAAGCAAATCTCCTATTTTTAGGATTTTATAGTATGCAAGTACAAAGTTATTATTTATATTAAAAATTGAATTATATAACAGTAATAAAACATAGCAATGTTAAACAAAATCTAATGTATAAACTCAATAATTTTAAATTGTATGTTAAGTCACTGTTGAAAAATGTGGTGTGATGCATGCTCCAATACATTACCTTTAAAAAAGATAATGGCATAGATGCAATTGACCTTTACAAGAAGATTTCACTTCATTAGCTAATATTGAATTTAGCACAAAATTCCACAAATTAGTGCCTGTGGGCCAATTTCATCATTTTTCATATTTTCTAAAGAAAGTTTTGTTTTCATTTTTGTGGTGCTGGGAATAGAACCCAGAGTCAAGGGCATGCTGAACAAATTCTACCCATAGGCATATTTCCATCCTCTTAAACAAAGTTTTAGTGAAATGCACTCCATACCCATCCAGTATTGACTATAACGTGTTTCAGACTATAATCACAAAGACACTCTGGTCCACAAAGACTAAAATATTTACTGTCTGACTCTTTGCAGAAAAAGTTTGCCAACTCCTACTTCAGTATATTGAAAATTTGATGGAAGTTTTAATAGATTTTATTCAAATTAATGAAGTATTGATGAAACATTGACCCCCATGTGCAATGCATTCACAATATTCAGATTAACCTGACGATTCACTATTTGAGCACTTGGGCATTGGGAACAGGTACCCCAAATCTACTGGTGAGTAGCACTACTATACAAGGCACAGTGCCAGTGCAGCAGGCAGCTTCCTTTTGTAACTCAAAGTGAGTATGAAAACAAAATTGTGATTAAGAAGTGTCATTGAAATAACTGCCTTAAATTTACTTTACTTGTAAAATAAACAGTACACTAGAGAGCTAATTTCATTTTAAGTGCTTTTGTGGTTCATTATTTTATAAATATGACAATTTAATTCTTTCCTTATTGAAGACAACTTAAATTAACTCCTATTTGGTATGACAATGCCACACTGAATGCCCTTAATATACACATTTAATATATACTACATTAAATGTTCTCAGCATATGCATTGCATGTCTTCAATGGGCATATTGCATATATCAGATATATTCACCTTTGTACATTTTGTATAATATAGAATACATGTCTTTAAAAAAATGTTTATGTACACATTTGTAATCATGTTTTCCTGTTCCACAAAGATAAGTAATACAAGTGAAGCTGCAGATTTATGGGATAATATTTGAAATTTTTGTGTATGTTACTAAATCACCCTTCTAAAAGTACTGACAAATTTCATTTATCAACAGGACATGAGAATGTATTTATCCTCCTAATTGCCAAACTTGGTATCCTTTTAAAATAAACGTGTTAATATATATATGAAAAATGGCATCTCATGGTTGATTTACTACTGGGAGTATTGCCTTTGCCTTACCCATCATTTTCTTCATTTTTCTTAAGGAAATACCTTTGGTTATCAGCATTTCTGTTCTTTCTTTGTTCAATGAATTCATTGTCATCAGTGTCCTCCTCACTATGATGCAGGATTTGTGACACTTCCATCTGATTAATTTTATACTTCTTCCTTGTTATTTCCACCTTTAATGAAAAATTTCAATGCCAAGGATAATAGTTACTTTTCAGTAAGAAAAATTATTTTGTTCTCATCACTGATTTCATCAATCGACTTAGTTTGATTGCCATGACATTAGTTCATAATAATCTTTTTGGTTTTTAATTTTATACAACATCATTGAATTTTTGTATAGTAGGATATATTGGCAATTAGCCCCATTATCTATGTAGAGGTAAAACTAATGTATTCATGGGAAATTGGAAATCTCTTCCACTTTGATTTTTTCCCCAAAATATTTATTGGTTTACTATAGTTGTCTATAATGATGGGATTTGTTACCCAATCATACATATGCCAAATATAACAATATAATTTGACCAGTATTGCTCCTTAGCACTTCTCCTCTCCCTCATTCAACTCCCTACTTTCCTCTAATCTAAGGATCTTTAATTTCCATGAGGTTTTCCCCTCACTTTTTTTTTCCTTTTTTCTCTCTAGCTTTCACATGAGAGCAAAAATATGCCCCTTGATCTTCTGAGCGTGACTTATTTCACTTAATACAATGGTCACTATTTTATCAATTTTCCTGCAAATGACATAATTTTGTCTTTATGGCTGAATAAAATGCCATTGTGTATGTGCATCACATTCTCTTCACCCACTCATCCACTGATAGAATCCCAGGCTGGTTCCATAGATTATTATGAATTGTGTTGAATTAAACATGGCAGGCTTATATCACAGTAGTGTGGTGATTTTAATTATTTAGGAAAAATACTGAGAAGTTGTAGAGCTGTGTCACATGGTGGCTCCAGGCCTAGTCTTTTGAAGAGCCTCCATAATAAATTTTGTAGTATGTGTGTGTGGCAGATAGCTATGCTGTTTCCATAGTGTGACAATTGTGATTTGTGCTCATCAGTACAGTATGATCTTTTTGTTTCTTTAGTACATAAACCTACGAATGGTATAGTTTTGTTGTGTGGCGATTCTATTATTATTCTTTTGAGAAGCTTACATACTGATTTTATAAAGATGTGGTAATTTACAATTCCCCCCCCCAAAAAAAAATAAAATGTTCCTTTTTCTTCACATCCTCTCCAGCATTTATTATTATTTGTATTATTGACGGCTGCCATTCTGACTGGTGTGAAATAAAATCTCAGTGTAGTTTTGGTTTGCATTTCCCTAATTACTATGTTGGACATTTGTTCATATATTTGTCAGACATTTTATTTCTTCTTTTGAGAAATGTCTCTTTAATTCATTGGCCATTTATTAATTGGGCTCTTCTATTTTGTGGAGTAATTTTTTTGAATTCTTTTTCTATATTCTAGGTATTAATCCTCAATCAGAAGAGTAGCTAGCAAAGATTTTCTCCCATTCTGTAGGTTTTTTTTTCACAATCCTCATTGTTTTCTTTGCTGTGCAGAATCTTTTTAATTTGAGGCCATCCCTTTGAATAATTCTTGGCATCATTTTCTGAGCTTTAAGTGTCCTAATGAGAAAGCAGTTGCCTGTGCCTAAATGTTGGAGTGTTGACCTGATGTTTTCTTTCAGAAATTACATAGGTTTTGTTCTAATTTCTAGGTCTTTGATCCACTATTGAGTTGATCTGGGGGAGAGGTTAGGAGACAAGTTACTAGTCACATTCTTCTACGCTTGGAAAAACAGTTTTCCCAGCACCTTTTGTTAAAAAGGCTATGTTTCCTCTATTATGTTTTTGGCACCTGTATCAAGGATCAGATACCTGCATGGGTGTGGGTTTGTCTCTGTCTTCTCCTCTGTACCATTCATGTATGTGTCTTTGTTATGCCATTACCATCATTTTTTGTTAACTATAGCTCTGTAGTGTAATTTGAAGTCAGGTATTATGATGCCTCCAGCATTGCTTTTTTAACTTGGAATTGCTTTGGCCATTTTGAGCCCTCTTTTCTTCCACATGAATTTTATAACTATTTTTTCTAGTTCTGTATAAAACATGATTGGTATTTTGATGGGGACTGCATTGAATTTCATTGAATTTTTGACACTCTGGCTACCTTAAGAATCAATTTCTTTCTTTAATATTCTATAGTTTTCATTCATCTTAGGATGCTAAAAGACTATTCTGAAAGACAATTTCATTTGGATTAATCTAAATTGTTGAAGCAAGGAAAGTAGCATGAAAAAATGGGTTTGATATTTACATGATTTCATACCTGTGGCTGCTTATTTTCAGGGTCATCATGCACGTTTTTCTTTTCTTCTGTTTTCACTTTTAAAGATGGTTCTGCCAACAAATATGTATGTCTATTTACACTACTTAAACAGTTATAAGAAGAATCATAGAGTAAAATGAAAATACCTAGTACTAATAATAACAATAACATTTATCAATTAGAAATTGAATTTAAAGGTTACCTGAAAAGTTATTATTTATGTTACTTTGTACTAAAACCAATGCCTTGTGCCTGTTTATTTTTGACAGGTGGATTTATTTTGGTATTATTATATAATCATACGGGCTGTATAATATTCTAATTATGATGCCATTTTTGTGGATGTACACAATGGAGATTCACCGTGGTGTTTTCACATATATATATATAGGAAAACTATGTCACATTCATTCCACTGCATTCTTAGCATACTCTCAACTGCTGAAATTCATCTGCTTTAATACTTTTGATTTTCTTCTGAGATGGGGTCTCATTGAGGTGCCCAGAAAAACCTGAAAAAAGCCATCCACCTGGCCTCAGCTACCTGAGCACTTGGGCCTATAAAGATGTGCTCTGCTGAGTCAGTGAGACTTGACTTCTTTAGACGATATTTCTACTGACCCCAAACTTCAACTAACTACTTGGAGACAACTGGATGTTAGCTTCAGTGCAAACAAATACCCCAACAATTCATCTACAAATTTACCCAGTGAACATAAAATGACAAATCCTCACAAACAAAACTTGTCAATGCCATAGAAACATAAAAATCCATACTCTATATTATTCTCTACTTCCTAATAGTATGTTTTAACGAAGTCCTATGCATCTTTAATAGTTTCCAAAGTGCCTGGTACTTTTTAATCCTTTACAATGAACACTCTTCCCCTTTTGTTTGTCCACATTGCTGACAAACTTCTTTTCTAGTCTACAGATGTGGTATTCTATGAATTGTTCCTTGATGTGGGCTGTTGTTCTCTCAATAAAAAGGAGCTTCTTTCCTAAGGGCAAACTTCAGCATTTTTCTACACCTTTATGGCTTAAACTGTAAATTAATTTCTCTACATGTAAATTCCATTTACTTGTGAACAGGAGAAAATATTTTCAGTCACCTTTGTGTACCCAATCTTTGTTTTTTCAACCTCATAATTATACTTTGAGTCCCTGGTAAGTGCTAATGTAGATAAATAGTGTGGGGGATGACTTTGCTTGAAGTAGTCCTAAGCTGAGAGTTAAAGTGTGAGCACTAGCCAGAGAGATGTAAAAGATGAGAGCATGAAAGCAATTAGAAGAGCGGGTGGCACCTCTTAAGTAGGGTGTGTGTTTGTTTAAAATATTGGGATGGTGAGGAGGAATGGCAGAGGACAGGGAAAAATGAAAAAAAGGATAAAAATAGTTGAAAAGAACTCATTCTATCAACATTTTCTAGGGACATTTAAGGTGCTAAGACATAAATATTCTCAAGAGTGGTTCACAGTTAAACATGCATCAGAACAAAATAACTCTAATGTTGTGGCCATAAATGGAGGGAGATGAATAAGTAAAAGACAATAGAGCAAAATAAAGATGACAGGGGCCTAAATGGAAAGAACATTCTCAGGATCACCTAGGATCCTACATTTTTGGTCTCCAGGGAAGATTATGTTTCACTAAATTAATAAAAGTACAAATCAAAGTCTATGGAAAATGAGACTCTGATCATGACTATTAATAGAGCTGGGAATAAAATGCCCTTTGATCTGGCCCAGGGTCTCCTTATTGTGGTGACATTTTGCTGTGTGCATACCAGACAAGCCCAGGGAGCAGGCTACATTTGTGTTGGGATCCCCTGGCCCTGAGTGGCCAGGCCTAGAAGCCTTTTTGTGGTGGTGACTCATGGAGTCAGCTCATCACCAAAGAGGGAGGGACTCGTGGTTCAGTCCAGCAGTCTCGGGGTCCTGGTGGATGAGGGTTCGTGAACACAGGAAGCCAGCCCAGTGCTCCCCAGTTGTGTATATATATCACATTTCCATTCACATTCATCTCTTGAAGGTTACCTTGGTTTATTCCCCATAGCTTGGCTATTATAAATCATGCTGATTTTAGATCTTTTGTATATATTCCAAGGAGTAGGAAAGCTGGATCATATGCCATTCATAGTGTTTTTTGAGAAATTCTCATAGTTTCACGAGAGGCTGTGCTAATTTGCAATTCCAACAAAAATATTTGAGTGTACCTTTCCACCCCATATCCTTCCCAAAGCTTATTATTATTTGTATGCTTGATAATTTCCATTTTGACAGAAGTGAGATGAAATCCCAGTGTAATTTTGACTTGCATCTCCCTAATTGCTAGAGATGTTGAGCATATTTTCATATATTTGTTGGCCACTTATATGCTTTCATTTGAGAAGTATCTGTTTAAGGTCTTTTGCCCATTAATTGATTGGGTTATTCCTAAAAAAAATGTGGTAACTAAACATAATAGAGTATTAGTAAGCTATAAAGAAGAATAAAATTATGGCATTTGCTGGTAAGTGGATGGAACTGGAGACTATCATGATAAGTGAAATAAAATAGGTTTGAAAAATCAAAGGTCAAAAGTTTTCTCTGACATGTGGAAAGTGAAAAAGAAAGGAAAAAGGTGTGACTGAGGGAAGTAGGATTCCATTAAAGTAGAAGAACAATTCATGGATTTCATGAAGGAGTCTGGGGGTAGGGGAGAAGTGATGGAATAAGAGAAGAAAAGCAGAATGAATCTGATTTAAGTTTCTTACATCCATATATGATATAATACAGTGAATCTCAACATTATGTATATTTGCAAAACACTAATGTAACAAACAAACAAACATAGTCAGGTGTGGTAGTGCATGCCTGTAATCCCAGTGGCTCAGGAATAGGAGGTGGAAGGATGACACTTTTGAAACTAGCCTGAGCAACTTAGTGAGAGTATAAGCAACCTAGTGAGCTCCTGTCTCAAAATAAAAAAATAAATAAATAATGTGGGGAATGTAGCAATCCCTAGTACCACAAATAAATAAATAGACAAGATAAACACATACTCGCACAAAATAATAGAATAGAGGAGAAAAAAGAGGACCTAGGAACAGGTGAAGAAAGTCAAGGAGGGAAAGGTAAAAATACTGGGATCCAAACTAGGGCAAAAATATTCCATAATTTCATAATTATGTCTAAATGAATCCTAAGTTTATGAAAAAATAAAAAATCGCCAATTGAAAAAAAAGATAGAAGACTGGTGGTGAATCTTAGTGGCAAAACAGCTGTTTAGTTTGCAAAATAAATGTGATTTAATCCCCACCATAGAAATCAAAAAAACAAAAGAAATAGTGACAAAAATGAGAGGCAAAACATGAGTGATACACAGAAGTAACTTTGAATTTGTCACTCATGGTCACTACTCAACAACATGAATGATTGTTCTCTACAAAATACAATTCTAAAGATCTGAGAAAATTATATATATATATATATATATACATATACCATATACCAANATATATATATATATATATATAATTTTCTAAGTGTAGTCCTGATCACATGAGTGTTATAGGCATCACATAAAGTATGACACAATATGCAACACCCTCAGTGCAATTACTTCCATTAGGCTAGATGTCATAATGGAAATAAAATCAATTATTTGAAGAGCTGAGTTTTCCCTATTTCCCAGACCTGACATTGAACTCTTGGGATCAAGTAAAACTTCTGCCTCAATCTCATAAGAAGCTGGGATTACACTAGGCCTCACCACCTACTTCTATCCAATAAAAATATTTCAACATTGTGGGGAAATTATGGCCCAATAATCCACCTCTAGGAAGCCCAAAAATGTAGTGACTCCTATAGCAGACCTTAAAACAGAAATATCTTAGATAAATGTTACAATGTAAAAATATTTCTTATGCTTATTAATATTTACTTTGAATCATGGGTGCCAACATTGACACCGGCTATGACTGTGCAAAATCATCATTTCAAATGCGGGGAAAAAAAAGAATTAGGAATAGGAAGAGAATACCAATTCACGTGTTTTAATATAATTCATTTTAGAGATTTTGTTCTGTGAAATTTACCCGGTTTGAGGGTCCTTATGTCCTTGATCCCTACTGCTTCATATGAAAAAGAATCTTTCATGTTAGTAGTAGGCTAGATGTGTTTGGAAAAAAGATAATTAATATTATATTCTTCATATAATGTGCAATTAATAATTCAAGATACAAATAAAAATCTGATTCCTGTTATCTTAGGAAATTTCTCTTGAGACACTGAAAAGCAAAAGGACATATATCACTAAACATTAATAGGACAAAAACCACTCATTCATTCCTGCTGAATTAGTATGGAGCTAAATCACTGTGCTTAGCTTTGATAATGATTATTATAATTTTGGGTGTGTCTCCTATTTTTGGTTGGTACATCACATGACCAAAATGTCCTGAAGAACACCAGGAATATGTAGTTAAGTTTCCAAAAGTGAGATTATGTTTTCAATGACCAAAATAAATTAGGAATGTGTTTACCATCTGAAACATGCAGATTGATGGGAAGAAAAGTGACCTCTAATCAGAGGGCAAAAGCAGGACCTCCACAGGCTAAATGTTAAAGTTGGTTTCAGAATATAACAGCATGTATCTTTAATGTAACATAAAAAATTAATTAATCCATCATTATATTTGTGTGTCATGTCCCTCAATTTCTTCTACAAGTTTAGTAGTACAAAGTTGCCATAAGGGTCCAGGGAATTGTACAATTCACTGCTCTTCAAAGGAAGTTATCTGCACTGATCAGCTCAGGTATACTTTTAGAATGACAGCTCATGAAAATGTTCTTGTTTTTCCATACCTATGGGAGATATGGGTACAATGATAATTCTTGTTTCCTTTGGTTTAGCCATGTTATCATTTCTTAATCCCCTCATAAGAGAAGACATAGGAACCACATCTGAGAAATAAAGTATAATAAGCTTAAAACACTAAAATGTGGTAATCACAAAGAAGAAAGAATGTGTCACAGAGTTATCATATATCAATTATGTTTCAAAATCATTATACTTAAAAGTTTGACTATTATTTTGTTCAAGGAATTAACTCTACAAAGTCTTCTGCTTAAAAAAAATCTCTTTTGGTATATCATGTTAGTCATTAAAGGATCTTATCAGAAAATTAGCTATCTAAGAATGAGAATGTCACTCACAAAAGAGTATAACCATAGAAAGTCCAAGGCCATGGGGTCAATTCATAGTACCATCACTCCCCAAAATGAAAAAAAAAAAGCTATCTTTAATAAGATAACCAAAGTTTCTAAAATGATATGTATCTCATGTGAACAAATACATGATGGAACACCCATTTCAAATGCCTGGTCATTAAGGAGAGGAGAAATGAGTAGCTGTAAATTACATAATATTAGAAGCTACAGATCTTTCAATAAACTCAGTACCATTAAAATATCATCTTTTATTGAGGCAATAAAAGAAAGCCACATGAAATTCATCCTCTCAGTTTCTTAATTTCTGTTTCCTTCCCACCTGTCAAGAGACATACTCAGATTATAAACAAGATTGATGTTTCCCCATGATCTAGTTATAGCCTGAACTATGATCCAAGAGTCCTCACTTACATTTCTCTCAAGAGAGTTCCATTCCTTTGCTACCCAGTATGTGGTCTAGGGAGTAGGAACATTGAAATTACTTTAGATTATATTAGAAAGGTAGAATCAAAGAACTGCTGAATCTGAATGTGCATTCTGGACATTGTCCCCAGCAGATGTTACATTGAACGTTGAGATTCTTGGGCTATACTGATTTATTTCCAAGTTCTCTACCTTAAATTCCTATCTGGAGCTAGCCGCAGGCTCCTCCTGTTCACATCCCTATTGTAAGCTGTATACAAATCACAGTTTTCAGTGGACATTTGAACAAATGATGACTTTGGCATTCATTTCAAAAGCAATCTGTTTTTTTCTCTTTCCCATTCTGTTTCTCTCTGCTATTTTCTGTCTTAGGAATTGTAACATTTTAGATGATGATGTTAAATTATATATATACATAGCGGACTATATAGGTTTATATGTATTTATGGTAAACAAAACATTGCTCTGTATGATCAGAAACAATTCAATGGTTTTGCAACAGTAAGAAAGACGGCAAAAGTATTGAAAATCACCCTACCTCCCAGACAAACTGATGCTATAAAACTTATTAACTTCTCACTGTTTTTTCTTCAATACAATTTCAATAGTACATTCCTTCAACTATTAGAATATACTGGTGGTCACGTTGAAAATAAACACCCCATCCCATGAATTATTTTCATATATAATTCTTACCTTCTACATATTCTTTAACTTTGTGTTTTTCTCTTTGATTTGCATCACCAGATAAGTTTTCAGATGAATGAATATGAAACATCTTCAGAAGACTCCCAAAACAACCCTGGTAAAGTTAATATCAATAATAAGTGGCATAAAGTTTTCTAATCACAATCTAATAAGATATTGAAATTTATAATTTTGAGATCAATGAGAAAAAAATAGACAAATGCCTAATGAAAATCAAAATATTTCAAACCAGACCCTCATATACACTCTCCAGATTAAGTTGCAATTTTATCTTCATATGGAAACTGACACTGTAAAACCAGAAGGAAGCACAAAGAGACATATTCACTGACAACACACTAGGTGATGTGCATATTCCCACAGAAACTAACTTCAGTGTACCTAACCCAACATTTCATTTCCCACCAAAAGAGGATATTTAATAAAAACTGATTTAAAAATAATTCTCACAAATACACATGCTGTTATTCATCATTGAATATTGAAATCATTGCAGTGACTGATTTATTTTAGTGTATGAATAAGAAACTGGTTTTAATAAAAGAGTTTAAATTATGTCATATTAAAAAGAAATAGTACAGTATTGATGTTGCTTCTTTTAGATCAGTAAGAATTTACAAAGTCTAATTATCTTTTGTTAAAACATTTTCTTATTTAAAAAAAATAGTTGAAAAAATGACAAAGTACTAAGAAATAGGTTTACCTAACAGTATATAACCATCAGGTTGAGCATGGAATAATTTCCAGTTAAGGAAGAACAACAAAACATTCACCAAGGAGACCTGGGGTTGTGGCTCAGTGGTAGAGCACTTGCCTGGCACATGAGAGGTATTGGGTTTGATCATCAGCACCACATAAAAATAAATAAATATGTTGTGTCCACCGAAAACTAAAAAATAAATATTAAAAAATTCTCTTTCTCTCTCTCTAAAAATAAATAAATAAATAAATAAATAAATGTATTGTGACCATCTACAACTAAAAAGTATTTTTTTAAAAAGTTCCCCAAGGAAGAAAAGAGGCACATAGACACAAAGCTTACTGACTGATACCTGAGTGGTGTGCAGCTATGCCAAGATATCTTGTGGCTATGGGATAACTGGAGTGCAATTAGAGGGAGCCAGTGAATAACAAAGGCATTCCTAAGACAAATGGACTGCAGCAGTGCCAGGCAAAACTGGCTGAGTTGAAGAGGAAAGCTGCACTCTGGTGAGCTCAATGGGAGAATTCCAGCAATCCCAACAAAAGCCAAGTCCAGTACAGTCAACCAATCATTTTCAGCAAAGGAGAGACTTGGATTCTGCCTGATGTGTTCAGGGAAGATAAGTGTACTGGGATTCTTTCCTGCAGCTTCTCAGAGTGCCTGCCTGTGAGGCTTCATTTACTAGGGCTCCTATTCTCAGATTTCTTCATGAGAGATCAGAAATTGCAAACTTTCTATTTTGACTCCAAGGCTCAACTCTGACATGAATTCACTCTGTAATCAGGCATCCACAAGAGTCATTCTGGTCTAGGAGAGAACCTCAGGTGCAGATGTGCTGGGAGCTCTGAGCAGCTGAAGAAATACACCTATAGTCTACCTAAGGAAAAAAAGACAGGGACTTTCATTTCAATGTAATCTTTGAAGCTATGTGACAGACCATTGTCTGGAAAGAATTGTTGTCCACACAGGTGAGCAGATATTCCAATTATGGTCACACCTAAATTTCAGAGGCACCTGGAGGAATTACCCTCACTTCCACCACTGTCATGGGTTCACGGATGTCCCTGGGGTCTCTGATGAAGTCCAGAGAGAGAAAACCGGTTAGCATTGCTCTTTAGCTGAGCCTGTCTGTGTCAGAGGTCAAGAACACTTGCATCTCCAACAAAGTGGCCATCTTTCCAATCATTTCATGGTGGGCCACTCTGATAGTATGACCCTAGAAGAGAGAATGACTGGGATGTGCCAAATAGTAAGGGCAGTAAATATTTTGGTAAGCTAGTTGGCCAGTCTATGGAGTGCAGGGCAGTGGTGCCACTGCCCATTGCAAATTGGTGCTTTCAGTTTAGTGACAAGGAAAACAAATTTGTGTGCTTTCAAGTGGGAGGAGATTCCTGGAGTGCTGAGGCAGGGTCTGGTGAAAAGCTTCATTCCTGCTATAGAAACCCATGCACAGATCTGAAAGGCAAGCCAACTTTGTCGTGCTCAGAAAGAGACAGGGAGGAAACCCTTCAGGAGCTTGAGAATTGCATAATCCTGAGCACACTTGCTAAAAGGTCTTCAGAAGTGAGAATTGCAATATGGATCAGTCCCCAGGCTCCATGTGTCGCGCAGGGTTTGTCAGGCAGCTCCAGTTTTTGCCAGACTCACATCCCTGGGTACAAAAGCAATTACAAGCATGAATATATCTCTGCAAATGAAAAATTTCCTTCAGCACCCCTTGAGGGTAGGAGGGGAGATATGTCTTCATACTTCACCACCAGGATTGTTGTATTTGGACTTGAGCTCAGAAGAAACAAGCAGAACTACATTTCCTTACAAGAATCCCCTCTAGTTATTGGATTCTAAAATTATAATTCCTGGGCAGAGGCACATTTATGTGAATTGCATCAGCACATTGAAATCTAAAATATTTGTTCTCTTCTGTTAGTTGAGGCATGGAGATCACTTTGTATAAGTATTTCATTATTAGTTGATTTTTTTTCTAAGTTGCAGTTGTTGCTGGTAATTATCCTGTCCTTTCAAACAGATGTTGATGGGTAAACCTAGCACTTTGGTCATTCTCAGTGGGTCTTTGATACTGAGATGATATAACCCATGCCAAGGTCAGGTTCCACAGAGAAATCTCCTCAGTAAAAACTCAACATATATCTTGGAAGAGAAATCAATCCAAATTCATGTACAAATCTTATCATAGCAATTCAGCTCATGAGAGAAAACAGGGCAATAACATACTCCAGAATTTCAGAGTTGCCCCCAAACTACATGGTATGCTCCCATTCACTAAGAGGTCAAAGAAAACTGTTTAATAATTGTTACTAATTTCCTACATGGAAAGGAAATGAGGTAGGAAGTTATTATAAGTTCCCTAACAGCAAAGTCCAATTCTGGAATGTAATATCCATGACAGAAATTGTGTGTCTATAGGGAGCCTCTGCCCTACCTTGACACTGACACTGAAGTCAAGACACAATGAAGTCTTTGAGTCACTGGGAATAACAAGCATTTCACATGGTAGTGTTCAGTGGTTATGGCTGGTATATTTGTTCAAAATTTCATTGTTAGCAAGTTTTGTATTTAATGTTATTTCATTGATAATATAAAAAAGTTATACAAAAGAAAGCACAAGAAATCATTAGAAATAAATCTGCCTCAATTCCAATGACAAAGTTTACCTTTCTGTTATGATTTCTTAAAGTATTTGTAAATTCATAACCAGTTAAATGCTTAAGTTCAGACGTTGAGTGTCAGATTCTTAGGCTATTCTAAAAACTAATTTTATTTGGCTGACTCTTCATTATCAAAACAAGGAAAAGTATAAAAAACAAGGAAGTTAAAGTCACAGGTTTACATACCTTTGCCTTTTTCTTCTCTTTACCATCAAGAGTTTTTTGGCCTTCTTCTGGTATCACATCTAAGTGTGGTTCTGCTGACAAATGTATAGTTTTTTGTAAACTACTAGACTGCTCCTTTTAAAGAGGGAATTCTATCAAAGTTACATAAATACCTCTAATAATAATTTACTTATATTTTTCCAAATACACATTTAAACTATCTGCATATTTATATTGTAATTAAATTGTTGTTATTTGGGTTGGGGTTGTCCTGAATTGAACTCAAGGCCTATGTACACCTGGCAAATAGTCTGGCACTGAATTTTATCCCTAGACCTTTTGTATTATTTTGAGATCCCGCCTCTCTGAAGTGCCCAGGCTGGCTGGAAAATGCAATTGTCTCCCAAGTAATTGTGATTACAGAAGTTCTCAATATCTCCAGCAAATACTGACTTCTGAAGGAAGTACTTTTACTGATCCAAAATTCAAAGAACCTCTTGGGGAGACACTAGATGTCATCAGATCAATGCATACAAGCATCTCAAAGATTCTCCACTCAAGACAAGTGGAAAGTTCTCAGAAACAAAATTTTTAAATACCATAGAAACATGAAAATCGATACAGTTTACTATGTTCTACCTCAGAATAGTAACTTTTAAACAAGCCCTATTCATCACCAATTGTTTTCAAATTGATATTTTTACCCCTTTATCAATTATTATCCTGTCCTTTATTTCTGAAATAATTTTGTCCTCTATTATGACAAATTTCCTTTCTTCTTTAGGACTCTTGTCTGCTTTAGAAAGTCTTCCTTGAGTGTGTCTACCATTCCTTTCTTAAAGTGATGTTTCTTTTCTTCAGGTTTCCTTATCACTTTATCTGTTTTCTACTGTACATGTATGACTTAAACTGAACATTATTTATTGCATGTAAATCCCTTTTGATTGTGAACCGAAGACAATCAGTCACTTTTCTCTAAAAAGATTTTATTGTTGGATGCCATAATTATTCTGTGAGTTTCTAATTAGCGCTAATGTAGATAATGGTGTTGGAGATGACTTTTTTAGAAATAATAGTGACCTGAGAGTTAAAGTATGAGGATAGCAGCTAAAGGGAAATAAAGGATGAGCACATGATAGGCAGTTACAAGATAGGATAGCATCTCTAAATGGGGTCTGTATTTGTCTATCATATTGGGATTCATGAGGAGGAATGATATAAAGATAGTTGAACAGAACTCACCCTATCAAAGTTTTCTATGTAAGAGACTCTTCATCATGAGACTTTGCTCATGATGAAACCAATCAAAGTTCTCAACTGAGATGGGGAATGAACTCCAGGAACTGTTTATGAGGATTGTGTTCACCATATAATTCTACTTTTACACATCATTCTATGTTAAGGGAAATCATGTAGGTATTTTATTTGGAACATTCCGATACATGTATGAGACTCCTCAACCTGTAAGATAAGTGCAATGGTAAATCTTACTGGTTAAGCAGATGCTTAGCATCTGGGAATGGGATTCAGTTGTCACTGTGTAGACAAAAATCAAACAAAGAATAAAGATACAAAATAAGAGGAAAAACATGAGTGGAACACATAGGCTACTTGGGATATATCAAACATAGTCACTACTCTGGGAAACAAATAATTGTACTCTACAAAATACAATGCCAATATTCATTCCACTGTGAAACACAGTGGAATGAATCTGACATAGCTTTCCTATGTACATATATAAATACACTGTAGTGAATTTCAATGCCCTGTACATCCATAAGAGTGGGTTTCCAATATAAATATATTGAGATAGATTCTACTGCCATGTGTAACTGAAAAGATTAAATACAATGAAAATAATGAAAACAATGTAAAATAGATACATAACAATATATTGTTTGATGTTTTAAAAGCAGTCCTGATCACACGAGTAATTACGGGCATCACATAACCTTTGACTCAACATAGAACACACTCAATGTTATTACTCAATAGGCTGAATGTCATATTGTAAATAAAATTATTTTAAGAGATGATATTTCAATATATATATACGTATATATGTGTATATGTGTGTGTGTGTGTGTGTGTGTGTGTGTGTGTATATATATATATATATATATATATATATATATATATATATAATTTTTTGTACCAGGGATATATCCCAGGGGTGCTCCACCACTGAGACATATGCCCAGTCTTTTGTTGTTGTTGTTGTTTTCTATTTAGATGAAACTGGATGCTTTTATGGTGTTATGGGATAGACTTGTATTCTCTTTAAAGACAGGGTCTTTGCTGAGTTGCTTAGGGCCTTGCTACATTGCTGAGTGGCTTTAAAATCTTAATCCTGCCTTACCCTCCCAGGCCACTGAGATTATAGGTGCTAGCTACTATACAGATTTTTAAACAGTGGTTAAATAAAGGCCTAATAGTCCACATAATAAGGCCTAAAAATGTTGTAACTCCAACAGTGGCATTTAAATTATAGCAATACCTAAGATAAATGTTACAATTTAAAAGTCTTTCTCTTATGCTTGTAAATATCTGTTGTTTTTTTTTGTTTGTTTGTTTGTTTTGTGTGTGTGTGTGTGTGTGTGTGTGTGAGAGAGAGAGAGAGAGAGAGAATTATTTTTAATATTTATTTTTTAGTTTCGGCAGGCCCAACATCTTTGTTTGTATGTGGTGCTGAGGATGGAACCCAGGCCTCACACATGCCAGGCGAGTGCGATACCGCTTGAGCCACATCCCCAGCCCTAAATATCTGTTTTTAATCATTGGTACCAACATTGACACTAGTCTTTCTTGTGCCAAATCTGCCCCTCAAGTTTTGAAGAATCAGAGAAGAATTAGTAAAGGGAAAATTGCCACGGTTTCATATATTTTATTATCCCTCTTTCTAGAGAATTCCTACTGCAATATTTACCTGATTTGAGTGTCCTTATATTCTTCTTCCTTACTACTTTAATTAGAAGAGAATGTCTTATTTTAGTGGTAGTCTATATGGGTTTCAGAAAAAATAGTATACACATATATATTTCATTCAATTTGCTATTAATAATTCAGGAAACAAATAGAAATTTAATTACCTTGAAGTCAGAAATTTTCTCTTGAGATAGTAAAAAACAAAAGGGACATATATAACTAAAGGTTCATAGGACAAATCCATGCATATATTCCTGCTGAATTAGTATGAAGCTGAAATACTGTGCTTAGCTTTGATAATGATTAGTTTTGTGTGTAAGTGTGCTTGCTTAGTTGTGGTTAATATAGTCACATGACTAAAATATATTAAAGGACACCAGGAATATGGCTTTCATACAGCCTGCAGTAATATTTTAAAAGTGAGATTATGTATCCAGTGATAAAAATAAAATAGGAATATGTACATAGACCACAGTAAACGTGGAGATTGATGGAAAGATATGTGACCTCTATTCAGAAGACATAACCAGGACTCTGGGAGTATAAATGTCAAAGCTGATATGAGAATATAACAGCATGTATTTTTAATGTAACATTATAAGAATTATAATATTATATTTCTGTGTCCTGTCCCTCTATTTGTTCTTCAAGTTAACAACTATCAAGTTGTAATAATGGTCCAGGGATTTGTACAGTTCATTTCTCATGCAAGAATGTTCTCCGCACTGATCAGCTCGGACATGTACTTTTAGAATGACAACTCATACAAATATTCTTGTTTTTTCACACTTATTTGGGACACTGGTGCACTGACAATTCTTGTATCCTCTGGTTTAGACACTATATCTTTTCTTGATCCACTCATGTGAGAAAACATAGAAATCACATCTGTGAAATAATAATAAGCTTCAAATACTAAAATGTGGCAATCTCAAAGAAAAACAGAGGAGATGGATACAAGAGGGTGGATTAGCATGAAGCAGCATTTTTTGTAGCTTAGCTCTCTGGGACTCCAGCAACCAGATTGCTCCTTCTCCCTGAGGTGGGTGAAAAGGAATTCCACTAATATTCAATATTGGACAGACAGACTTAGAAAAATAAAAAGTTTGGCTAAATTAAACAAGGAAAGAGGACATAATTAGAGATAAGCTGCTTGCTGGAGGAGTTGAATTTGACACAAGGATGGAAAAAGTGGAGAAATACTACTAGCTGCCTTGCCTGGAAACTACTAAGACTGGAAAAGCAGCCTGTCCTAGGAGAACCAGAGTCCATTCAACTCATTGAAAGGGTCCACATAAGACACCCCAAAGTTACCAGTGGTCCATATGGATTTGAGCCAGGTGCCATCTTGGGACTACCAGAAAGTGGTGCTAATAACAAATGGGAACTCAAATCCAGGAGTTAAGGGCTGGTTTCCTTTGGTGTTATTTGAACCTAGCAAAAGGTTAACTGAGCCTTGTCAACCTGGGACAATCAGAAAATGAGAGCATTTTTCCAGGAGAAATACCAGTTGGAGATGCTGGGGAGAATCCAGTTCCTTCCAATCCCTTCAGTCATGAGGTTTGAAGGTGCCCACAAGGTCAACTACAGTAGGTTAAGTATTTGAAGGAATGGGTACACAGGTGCTTGGTGCTCGGCCTACCACTCAGTGCTGGATGTTTGCCAACTGACCCCAGGAGGCCATGAGCAACAGAAGGAGCAAATGAAAAGCTCCCTCTGTACTATATTTAGAACCCTGGGGAGATTCGTGGGGTACAGTGTCCCCGACAGAAATATCAGTGTCTACTGCATTGTAGAAGTGGATTGATTCAGCTCCACCAGACAACCTGTCATGCAATAAAAGCACCTGGAGTCTTACTATACCTAAGTCCTATCCCTGAGAACACCATTTATGGGAACTCCTCTCACAGAACCCAGCAGCAAACACCTCCAAATAGTGAAGACCACAACTCTTCCCATTCCATGCCACACCAACAATAAGAAGGAAGGACTTGACAGCCTGCAGCCATTATGCACATGTTCAGTTTATGCCTCACAAAGAAATGAAAGAAACTCAATTGTGCACAAACAGTGAACATATATTCTTATTAATTATATTATCTACTGTAATGGAAATGACTCCCTTACTTTTTACCAAGATTTTCACAGAATAAGAAATACAATCAATCAACAAATATATGAAAAAAACATTCAACATCTCTGGTAATTAGAGAAATGCAAATCAAAACTACCCTAAGATTTCATCTCACTCCAGTCAGAATGGCAATCATCAAGAATACAAACAACAATAAATGTTGATGTACATGTATATCCCATTGCTGGTGGGATTGCAAATTGGTACAACCTCTATGGAAAGCAATACAGAGATTCCTTAGAAAACATGGAATGAAACCATCTATGATCCAGCTATCCCACTCCTCAGTTTAATCTCCAAGGACTTAAAATCAGCATATTATGGGAACAAAGCCATGCCAATGTTTATAGCAGCTCAATTACCAATAGACAAACTATGGAGCAAACCTAAGTGCCCTGCAATAGATGAATGGATAAAGAAAATGTGGTATGTATCTTCAATGGAATATCACTAAGCTTTAAAGAAGAATGAAATTATGGCATTTGCCAGTAAATGGTGGAGTTGGAGAATATCATGCTAAGCCAAATAAACTAAATCCCCAAAAAACAAAAGTTGAATGTTTTCTCTAATATGTGGCTGTTAATTCACAATAAGCAGGGGGTGTGGCACTAGAGAGGAATACATTTACCTTAGATAGAGGGAAGTAAAGGGAGGGGAGGGGATGTGAGGATAGAAAGAATAGTAGAACAAAACAGACATTATTAATTTACATGGCAAATGTAATTCTACAACTTGTACACTCAGAAAAATGAGAAATTATATCCAATCTTTGTATGACAAAGTATATAAATGCATTCTACTGTTATTATAACTAATTAAAACAAATAAAAGATTCACTTTTTTTCTTTCATTGCTCTTTATTTTTTTGGGTGTGTCATATATATACATATTATATATATATCTGTCTTCCAATTTCTAGGCTTTTTTAATGAAAGTATTTTTCTTGCTCTGCATTTTGAGGGCTAGGATTTTCAATTAGTAAATTTTGATTTTGTTTTGTATTGTTTATTTCACTACTCTATTTTGCACCCTTTCTCTTTTCATTGATAACAGCCAAATTCTGCTATACTCTTTCATTCTTCCTTGAAATTTTTACTTTTCTGTATACTATTCCATCCTCATAACCAACACATCCTACATCACCACTTCATTTGCCCTAATCACCACATAAAATTGCAAACATCTTTCTATTTTCCTATCTCTACTTCTTTCCTCTTCATCAAATTATTCTTAAGAGATTTGCACACTAAAACATGTAAGGAGTCCAGTGGTGCATTTTGGATTTAACACATATTTGAGATAATGGATGCCTTTAAAAGTATTTTTTTATGCTCATAAAGGCAATTTTGTACAAAGATTAATGCCCATGTTGATATTGGTGTATTTTGTACTCAACCTAAACTTCAAATTGGGGATACAAAAGAATAGAAACTTTTCAGAGGTTTTCATATATAACCACCACATGAAGTGTTTTCATAGATGCCTTTCTGAGGAATTTTTTAAATGAATTCAAGTAAAAATCTGTGTCCCTGGAACATGACATTACTTCACAACTAGCTACCTTTTTTCTTGCCTTCCTCCTTTCCTCCACCCTTCTGGTTTTCAAAGAGAACCTCTACCATTGTGGTCTCATCTGCCCATGACCAACCCTATGATTCCTAATTCCCCAAAGGTGCTAAAAAAAAAAAAAAAAAACCCAGCATTTTATAGGTTGTTCAATTCTGTATGTGGCTGTTTACAGATGGTGAACCAAGGTACCTCTGCATGACCTGGGACTTCATTCCTGAAAGCCTTTCTCACTGGGAGGAAGACAAGAAGAGTGGAACAACTTGGCACTACATCTCACACCAGGTTTGGCCCCTGAAGCTCACAAGGCTTTCTGGCATCTCTAATATGCTACTCTCTTTTTCTCTCTCTCTCTTTCTAACCCATCACCTGAGTTTTCCCCCTTCACACTGCACACCAGCTTCTTTTGTCTCCATTTACTTCCCGAACTCTGCCTTGCTCATTCTTCAATCCACCTTCCACTTTCCTTTTCAGTGTTTCCCAACATTAGTCTACTCAGGTTTTGAAATCAAATTAATTCTTGGAATCATCTGATGACACTTTTAATTTTACTGGTCACTCAAAAGGCAGGAGATGTACCCCTTGTTACCTTCCACATTGTGTAAGCACTACTTAGAAGATTCATGTCTTCAACTATTCAAATATTCTGCTGCTTAGGATTTAAATAAATATTGTTTCCACTTAAAAGTTTTTAAACTGTTTGGCTCTTACCTTCCACAATATGTGTTTCTTTTTCAAATGCATCCTCAGAGAAACCATCAAAGCAGTCTTCTGAACAAATCTCAGAGACTCTCTGGTAAAATTAAAATCAAAATTGATTTTACTTCAAATTAATATCAGTAACCAATTCTGAATCACGATTTAAAAGCAAACATCTCATTTCCACGTTTTACATCAGTAAGAATAAAAAACTAGACAAGTCTTGTCTTCCAAAATTGAACATTTAAAGAGAACATCATATATCCTCTCCCATAAAGCCTAACTTTCATCTTCACATGACTACTGACCATAAAATGCGAATGAGAGGACAGAAGAAACACATTCTCCCAAAACATACTATCTGATGTGCATAACTGCACAGACATACAACACCTGTAACACCTAACCCTACTCAACATTTTCTAGCATAAAGGAGTGAATAATACTTAAAATATAATAGAATACATTCTTACATATTAACCCAATATCAGCCAGCATTAAACATTAAAAACATTTCAATGACAGGTTATTTTGTATTAGAATCACATTGGTCTGTAAGACAATTTGAATTATGTTTTGTTGAACGGAAATAGAACAGTGTTACCTTGGCGTCACTTAGTTAAACAAAAACTTTTGAGATCAAAATCTCTTTTGGAGAAATTGTTACTGAGAGTAATACTCATTTGACATGATGCCAAATTAGTAAGAAAAAGATTTCTTCATTTTGCATTTACCTAACTTGTGCATAATAATGAAGTAGAGTAAGCAGCACTTTCCAATTAGGAAACCAATGCAGAAAAATGGCAGTGTGAAGGTACACTGGGCTTCTCAGTGGCTCCCTGAATTTGACACAGATCAACCAGGGTCTGGTGGCATGATGAGGTGGCTGCAGGAATACACTGCAGGACAACTACAGAGAGCCAGACATCAGGGAAACTCAGAAATACTGTTTATTTGAAATATAAAAGCATTGACAAAGAAGTAGACTGCAGCAATGTCAGGGCAAAACTGGCTAGGCTGAATAGGGAAAGCTTCCCTCCAGGGATCCCAGTGAGGGAAGCTCAGCCACTCTGACAAAAGCTCATGGGAGGGTTTTTACTTTGGTAAAGTGTTTGCCTCATCTGCATAAGGCCCTGGGTTCAATCCGAAGCACTACCAAAAAAAAAAAAATGCTCATGGGATTCAAATCAAATGACCTCACAGAGACAATCCCACATAATTACAATTATCTTATTGTACAGAAAGGCACCAATGCTTTTAATTGCTGTTTCAATTTCATTACTTGATATTGTCCTGCTTAGGATTTCTTTATCTTGCTGGTTCAATATGGGCAGGCCATATGTGTTTAGAAACTTGTGCATATTTTCCAGATTTTCTATTTGATTGGAGTATAAATTTTCAAAATAGTCTCTGATAATCCTTTGGATTAATTTAGACTGTGTGTTGTGATGTCTCCCTTTACCTCTGATTTTGTCAATTTGCTTCTTTTTACTCTTTCTTTGATTAGTTTAACTAAGGGTTTGCTGATTTTACTTATCTTTTTAAAGAACACAGTCTTGTTACATTTACCATATGTATTGTTATCTTATTTTCAATTTCATCGATTTCCACTCAAATCTTATTTCTTATCTTCTACTGGTTTTGGTATTAGTTTGTTTTTTCTTTACTAATGTCTTGAGGTGGAGCATAATCTTATTCATTTGGGAATCTTTCTTTTATTTTTTAATAATATATATATATATATATATATTTTTTTTTTTTCAATAAACCTTTATTTATTTATATGCAGTACTGAGACTCAAACCCAGTGTTCCACACATGCTAGGTGAGCACTCTACCACTGAGCTACAACCCCAGCCCCTCCAATTTTTTGAAATAGGCTCCAGTGCTATAAATTTGCCTCTTAGAACTGCTTCCATACTTTTCCAAAGATTTTGATATGTTGTGTCTCTGCATTTGTGTGTTTCTTTTTATTTATTTTTATTGATTTTTTAAAAAAATAAATGACAGTGAAATACAATATAGTTCTTAGTACACATATACAGCATGTATTTTCATATCTCTGGGTGTATATAAATTGTGTTGACAACAATTTGTGTCTCCATACATGTACTTTGGATAATGATGCCCAGCACATTCCACCATCCTTGCTAATCTCCTGTCCTTTTACCTCCCACCCCTCTGCCATATCTAGAATTCATCTATTCCTCCCATGCTCCCCCTCCCTACCCAACTATGAGTCAGCCTCCTTATATCAGAGAAAACATTCAGCATTTCTTTTTTTGGGATTGGCTAATTTCACTTAGCCTTATCTTCTCTAATGCCATCCACTTATTTGCAAATGCCATGATTTCATTCTCTTTCATTGCTGAGTAAAATTACATTGTGTATATATATGGCACATTTGTTTTTAAACATTCATCCACTGAAGGGCATCTAGGTTGACTTCACAGTTTAGCTATTGTGAATTGTGCTGCTATAATCATTGGTGTGGCTGAGTTCCTGTAAGATTTTAAGTCTTTTGGGTATAGACCAAGGAGAGGGATAGCTAGGTCAAATGTTGGTTCCATTCCCAGATTTCCAAGGAATCTCTACACTGCTTTCCATAATGGCTGCACCAATTTGCAGTCCCACAGCCTCACTAACACTTATTGTTGTCTTCATAATAGCTGCCATTCTTACTGGAGTGAGAAGATATTGTTTTGATTTGCTTTTCTCTAATTGCTAGAGATAATGAACATTTTTTTCATATATTTGTTGATTGATTGTATACCCTCTTCTGAGAAGTATCTGTTCAGGTCCCTGGCCTATTTATTGATTGGGTTATTTGTTGTTTTTTTTGTGTGTGTGCTTAGCTTTTTGAGTTCTTTATATACCCTAGAGACTAGTGCTCTATCTAAGGGGTAAAAATTTGCTCCCAGGATGTAGGCTCTCTGTTTACCTCACAGAGGATTGTTTCTTTTGCTGAGAAGAAACTTTTTAGTTTGAACCCATCCAATTTATTGATTCTTGGTTTTAATTCTTGCACTATAGGAGTTGTACTAAGGAAGTTGGAGCTTAAACCCATAGCCACCTCAATGTTTATAACATCACATTTCACAATTGCTAAACTGTGGAAGTAACTTAGACGTCCTTCCATAGATGAATGAATGAAGAAAATGTGGTACATATACACAATGGAATATTACTCACAATTAAAAGAGAATAAAATTATGTTATTTGCAGGTAAAAGGATGGAGTTGGAGAGTATCATGCTAAGGGGAAAAAAAAGTCCATCTCAAAAATCAAGGGACCAAATGTTTTCTCTTATAAATGGATGCTAATCTATATGGGGGAAGCATAGGATGAGTGGAGGAACCTTGAGTTGGGAAAAGGGGAGGAGAGAGGGGACAGAGGCATAGGAAACACAATGGAATGAGGTGGACACCATTATATGTGCAATTGCACGAATGGTGTGACCCTACTTCATGCACAATCAGAAGAGTGAAAAATTCTGCTCCATGTGTGTATAATGAATTGAAGAGCTTTCTACTGCCTTGTAAAACTGATTAGCACTAATAAAAAATCCTGAAAAAAAGAAAGAAAAATATCAAAATATATTAGAAAATGAACAATGTCTAGCAACAGCAATTAATGCTCAATTAGGAATAAGTTAACATAACATTCTTCAAACAAAGCAATTTAGAGTCATCCAAAAGGAAACAAAAAATTATCAAAGCCTATTTATGCTGAGTATACCATTTTAAAGGAAAAGCATAAGGAACAAAAGTTAAAATTATAATAGAGAGGTTAAGAAATTCACTATTGAATAAAAAAACGCCAAAATTCATACTTTATAAAAACTGTTGGTAATACATAATCATGTTGTTTTAGTCACCTTTTTCACAACTGTGAATAAAGGACCTGGCCAGCACAATTGTAGAAGAGAAAACATTTATTTAAGGGCTCATGGTGTCAGAGGACTTAGTCCATAGGAGCCTGCTCCATTTCTAGGGGCTCAAGGTGAGGCGGAACATCATGGCAGGAGAGTATGGTAGAGGAAAGCAGCTCACATCATGGTGATCAGGAAGCACAGAGAGAAAGGTCTCCACTTGCCAGATACAAACATATATGCACCTCAAAGCCATGCCCCCAGTTCCCACCTCCTCCAGCACACTTCAGTTACCACTCAGTTAATCAGTTAATCTCTGTCAGATGATTAATTCACTGATTGGGTTAAGACTCTCACAACCCAATTATTTCTCTTCTGAACCTTCTTGTACTGTCTCACCGGTGAGCTTTTGTAGGATATCTCATATTCAAACCATAACACTTCTGAACAACAAAATCAACTATTTCTACCTAAAACATGGGTTGTGTTCATATTTTTCACTCTACTCCAATATACATAAATTAATATACTCCTTCCCATTAATTTAATATTTGGCCTGAGTGTTTTTAAAGAATAAACTACTATACCTCCCTCTCATGTCAACCGCATGTATATTTGCTTTCACCTTAATTGAAAATTCTGCCATATGGTGTTTGTCTTCCTTTACAGTAAATAAAACAACAAGAACAATTTATTAACAATTTTGCTTATTTCTCAATTGAACTGAAAATCTTATAACAGACCTCAAGAACATAAACCTACACTATATAAAATAAATGAAGAGCAGCCTCTTCCTTCTACCACCCTGCACTTCCACATGAAATGCTCTTTCACCTTACAATGCATTATGTGATTGCCACCACCTCCCATCAATACAAAACATTTATTTAGAACAAGGACTATGTCCTTATTCTCATGACCCCACTCCCAAAACACAATAGTAAAAGGACTTAAGTAACCTATTGAATTAATGAGCTAAACTTTTATCTCTAGAGCTGGGCTTATCAACCCATATTCCAAAGAATTTCCAGTTTTACTGAAATACCAAGCTTCATCAACGAATTTCCTTGATTCACTATCAGAGAAATACCACAGAATTGTGCATTATGCATCCATTATTAAGGAAATCTCTGTACCATTGCTAACACCAATTTGACATTCACTTACGGAGTTACAGGGATACAGTTCTGAGAGTTATCCAATAACATGAGATGTTCCTCCATGCTATGCAAATGCTGTTGATTCTCTTTTATATAGTTCAAGATCCTAGAAACAATATAGGCACTCCTGCTCCACTAGGAAAATGCATTTTTGTGTTAAAAGAGAGAGGCTTCAAAAAACTAGGCTCAGATCTCCATAACGTTGGACTAGGCCCCAACTTTCTTAATAAGACTCCTATAGGGGCTGGGATTATGGCTCAGCAGTGGAGTACTCGCCTAGCACATGTGAGGTTCTGGGTTCAATCCTCAGCACCGCATAAAAATAAGTAAATAAAATAAAGATATTTTGTCCAGTTACAACTAAAAAATAAATATTAAAAAAATTAAATAAAAAAGACTCCTATAGCACAAAAATTAAAACCAAGAATCAATAAATGGGATGGATTCAAACTAAAAATTTCTTCTCAGCAAAAGAAACAATCTGTGAGGTGAACAGAGAGCCTACAGAATGGGAACAAATTTTTTACCACAAGCACATCAGATAAAGCAGTAATCTCTAGGATATATAAAGCACTCAAAAACCTCAACACCAAAAAACCAAAAAACCCAGTCAATAAATGGGCCAAGAAACTGAACAGACACTTCTCAGAAGTGTGTATATAATCAATCAACAAATATATGAAAAAAATGTTCATCATCTCTAGCAATTAGAGAAATGCAAATCAAAACTATCTAAGATATCATCTCACTCCAGTTAGAATGGCAGCTATTATGAAGACAAAAAACAATAAGTGCTGGCGAGGATGTAGGGAAAAAGGCACACTCATACATTGCTGGAGGGACTGCAAAGTAGTGCAGCCAATCTGGAAAGCAGTATGGAGATTCCTTGGAAAACTTGGAATGGAACCACCTATTTAACCAGCTATCTCACTCCTTGGTCTATACCCAAAGGACTTAAAAACAGCATACTACAGGGACACAGCCACATCAATGCTTATAACAGCACAATTCACAATAGCTAAATTATAGAAACAATCCAGATGCCTTTCAGTAGACAAATGGATAGGTGAAATTTGGTATGTATACACAATGGAATGTTACTCAGCATTAGAAGATAATAAAACTGGCATTTGCAAATAAATGGATGGAGTTGGAGAATATAATGCTAAGTGAAATAAGCCAATCCCCCAAAACCAAGGGCTGAATGTTTTCTTTGATATGAGGATGCTAACTCATAATGGTGATGGTGGGGGGAGCATGGGAGGAATGAAGGAACTTTAGATAGGGTAAAGAGGAGGGAGGAAAATGGAGGGACATGGGTGTAGAATAGAGAGTGGAATGAGTTAGACATCATTACCCTAAGTACATCTATGAAGACACAAAAGGTGTGAAAATACTTTGCACAACCAGAGACTTTGAAAAAATGTTCTCTATGTGTGTAATATGAAAAGAATTGTAATCTGCTGTCGTACAACAAATTAGAATACATAAATAATTCAATAAAAAAGAGAGAGGCTTCAAAGGAACATTGATTCATTTGGTACCTGTTCTCCTATTAAAAGATGAAAGATATTAATCTTAAATGTTAAAAAGTTAGTACAAAATCATCCTGGTACAATAATGCACATCAACTTTACCAAATTCTTTTTTTATTCTGGTTCCATTTGAATTGCTACTTAAAGCTATTTATAATTTTAGACAAAATAGAATTCAGAAATTTTGTGTATCAACAAAAGTTTTATACTGATCTACATGAATTATTTTTAGCATCATAAAAGACTAAAGCACCCACTTCTTTAAGAGACAAAGCTGAGTACAAAGATATAATACTGCTTGAACTATGTGTATGCTCTCCACATCTTACTATGAGTAACCTAATGAAGCTTATAGAAATTCTAATGGGAATGTAACTTATGTCATACATATAAGTAAAAGGTTTGAAAAACATCAATTTATAAATTCTAAAATTCAATTTCATTTCAAAGAGATTAATATATTCCATAAGCCATATTCTCATAAATGAATAGAAACTATCATGAATACCATGAAATTTTAAAAAATATATAGTATAAAACAGGAGTTATAAATTTTTTATAGGGCAAAATATGGGATTCTGAGTGAATGAATGCTGTAGTTTGTCAGTACAAACTGGAAAACACCCATGCCTGCATGAAGGGGGCACCCTGAGCACAATACACCACACAGTAACATGGGCTCAAAGAGAACCATGTGGTTCTTCAAGACACCAGTCTCCTAAATTTTAAATGTGGAGTCGACTTATATACACTTATATTAACTAAATATATCCATAAGATAAAAAAGTTGCAACATTTGCTACTATTCTAATCAAGAAAAACTCTGCTTATGAACAACATTTATAGGATTTACCAATTAGTTACATTTAAATGATATGAAGCAATTTTTATTCTAAGTATGTAAATATAGGTCATCCCTCACAGAAATACTTTGCTACATCTATCTTAATCAGAGGTGTGTTGTTGGCACTGTGAATGTTGCATTTATTCTTTACTAGAAAAGCCACCACTTCTGCCTGGCCATGGGCACATTCGTAATGTAGAGGGGTCCCACAAAAGTTAGAAGATTGGTTAGGAGGTCATAGAGCTCCCACTTAAAACAGACAATGATTCATGCCATTGTGAACATTAGATAGCATGTAATTCTTCTCCCTTCAAAACAATTTCTTCAGAAGAAACAATAATATTTACTAGCTGTTATTACTAAATTAACAGAAGATCAGCTCATTCTAGCTGCCTATTCCACTGACTTCTTTCCTTCCATTTAAGCAGCAGTGTAAATACCACTACTCTTCATATTACAAGTTTTGTAGCTAAAAACTGTATTTTATTTATCATTAAACTTAAATCCCTTCTCTTATCAGGGACACAAAGTACTTTTTCCTATATCCACAGGTCAATTGTACATCTGGAAAAAAATACTTTTCCTAGTTTAAATTAGGGTTCAGGGGTTCTGGGATACAGCTTAGTGGCAGAGCACTCGAATAACATGCTCAAGGCAATGGGATCAATCTCCAGGAACAAAATTATAAAGTAAAAGAGAAAAAGAACAAAAGGAAGGCTTCTTCTTCAGTTCATTCTTTCCTAAGGACTTTGCCCACATAAAATGTATACAGAAGGATTTGTGTTTTCTTCTAACATTTTCTCATTTTGTATTATTTAAAATTAATAATCCATATTGTATCAGGGAATTATTTTTGTGACATAAAAATCCAGCTAGTTTTCTACAAACAATTATCATGCATTTCATTGACACATAACTCTTTTCCTACTAGTATGATATGTCATCAGTAGCACATTCTAAACTTTTTCAAATATTTGGGTGTTTCTTGGTTTTATTTTGTTCCGCTCATTTATCTGACTTTTTGTCTGTTGGCAAACAATTTGTGACAGTTGATGGGGAATTTGGTACACAGAAGGGCAAATCTTTATTACATTTTCTTAGTGTCATCATTATCCTAAAAGTTTGTATGTAGAACTCAAAAGTAATTAAATTCTGACATTTTTATTTCATTATTTGAATTTGTTAATCACAGAAAGAGCTCACACTTTGGTAATAATGAATATATCTCTTAAAATACACCACACCAGGGCTCAGGCCTTGCCTATTCCAGGTCTCCTGAGAACAAGACAGAGAAGGGGCATTAGGGCAGCAGCTTGTGTCTGTGCAGCCTGGGCCTATCCTGCCTGTTGCCATCTTGGCCCTGGTGCGGAGAGCCTGTACCATTTGGATGCTTTGAACAGATGCTCTGATCTCCCTGCCTAAATAAACAAAAGAACAAGAATGCATAACTATAGAAAATGATACTTGGATAACATAAATCTGCAGATTTTCATTCAAAGTATTGAGGGAATGTTCCTTAGTGTGGTCAGCCTGAAATGGTGAAAGATTGAAAACCCACAATGTGCTTGGTACTTTGGAGAATGTAAATGCTGCCATGAAGGACTCTATTCTACTCTCTCAGAACTCATTAAAGTTAACTTAGTACTTGCAGAAAAAAACAGGGATTCTCAATAATCTTGTAGGAAGACGTTTGGGTGATCAAGAGACATTGAGAACACATGAACTAGTGAGTAAAGCATATGAGAAGTAAGAAACACATAAAGAGGAGTAGTAAGAAAACTAATGTAAAAAGTAATTGCAAATCTAAACCCAGAACAGGGAACAAAGGACCATCGGCCCTCATCAAAGACCCTTATAAGTCTCCAGAGTATACAAAATGTAAACATAAGTATACAGCAATAAAGTGGTATAGTTATATTATAAGTGACTTTTTTTATATAACAAACTTTCCTACCTGGACTTAATATATTTTTTTTTCTAATTTTTATTGATTCTTCTTAGTGAGATATAATATTAGGGTTAGGGTTAGGGTTAGGGTGGCATAAGCATGGGCTGGGTAAGGACACTGGTCAGCCCCCTCCAGCCTCAGGCAGATGCTCCTTCTCGCTGACCCTTCCACCTCTTCCCTGGCCCTTTACCCTAGGAGGCTAGCACAGAATGCCAAGTCCTCCCTAGGGCAGGACCCAGGGACAGAGAGGCGGACCTGGCACATCTCCTAGCCCAGACACTTCCCTTCTGGGGGATGCCCCAACATGTCAGGAGGTGTGCTCCCACCCTCTGCTAGCCCCTCCAATGGCTCCTCAGCCCCCTTGCTGAGGTCCAAGAACAACCCTCCCCCTGTCCCTGTGGTGAACAACTCTTCAGTGCTTGCTCCCCAGCCTCCAGAGGGAATACATCAGAACCCAGGAAAACAGCTACATTTTGTTTCCGTGTCACTGCTCATTAATAAGGCTTGGGTGTCAGACTGCCCCAAGGTCTATAGGTATTAGGTGCTGAAGAGTCCCTGGGAGTGTGAAAGCCAAGCAGTCCGGTGAAAGAATACCTGGCCACCCTTCTGCCCTGTGTTCCGGGGAATGGCCAGGACGGTGCAGGCTTCTTTCCCATCGGCCCCGCCTCCCCCAATAGGCCCTTTGCCTTTGGGGCTGTGGGCCTCCCAGACTCTATTACCTGTTCTTCTGATCTATGTCATTGACATGACAGCTCCTTTGAACAAGGAGACACCTCACCTCATCCAAGTCACTATCCCTGGCAGCTTTGTGTTGTCTGCCTGTGGGGTTGTACCCAACCACCTTTGCTCCTACTCGGATGGTGCCCAGGATCTTCAGGACGCTGTTCAACCCTATCTGGGGGCGGGGATGGCGGTCAGAGGTCACCTATTGTGTGCCTGTCGGGTGGGGAGAGGCAAGTCCTCCATAGGGCAGGACCTAGGGACAAAGGGGCGGACCCAGCACAGACCTAGAACTGCTTGGGAATGCCCCCAACTTGTCAGGAGGCGCGCTCCTCTGCCCTCTGCCGCTTCTCAGCCTCTTCACTGCTGAGGTCCTGGCGGGCTCCACTCCGGGCGCCGACCCCCGCAAAAACAGTGGTTGCTTACACTTGCGTGCCCATGCACGTGCACAGGAACGCCACCGGAACTGTCTAACCGGCGGCACTGACTGTGCTCCTACCAGACCCACCGCGTGAGCTCCAGCCACCTCGGGGCTCTTCTGCCCACTTAGAAGGTGGAGGTGTGGGACACTAGGTCCCAGAGGCTGCAGCCCTGGAAGAGGAAATAGAGCCTGGCGCACCTCAGGGACCCAGTAGATAATTGTAGGAGGAGAGCTGGCCCTGCATTCGCCAAGCACAGCTTGCAGCTCAGCACAGGTGGAGCTGGATGAAGATTAAGCCTCCTGCTGCCAGATCAAAAATCACTAACCTGGCGGGCTGAAGCACCAGGGAGGCAGGAGGATCCCGAGTTCAAAGCCAGTGTCAGCAAGTTGCTGAAGTACTTAGCAACTCAGTGAGACCCTGTCTCGAACAAAATATTTTAAAAGGGGCTGGAGATGTGGCTCAGTGGTTAAACACCCTAGGTTCAACCCCCAGTACCAAAAATAAAATAATAAATTAAAATAAATCAAATTTTTTAAAAAATAATATTTTAAAAAATATATTTAAAAATATATTTTAAAAAATAATAAATTAAAATAAATCAAATTTTAAAAAATTTACTGAGCTCAGCGCCGAGAATACCTTCTACAAGCCCCTGCAAGGCCAGACCAGCGCTACTCAGGCTTAGCACCACAGAGCCACCACTGCTGCACTCCACAGTCTTGCCTAGCTGCCCAGGGGACACCAGGCCCCAGAACCTGTAGTCTCTGAGAGTGCTGTTGGTGCCTGTCTTTCTTAGGGTTCTGCTCTGGCCAGGCACTCTTTCTGGGCCCCAGGGCTCTATCAGCCTAGGTGGCCCAGTATTGCAGCTGGAGCCTCATTCATGTCTCAGGCCTGCTCAAGGCCAGGACTATCCACCACAGGCCAAGAAAGAGGCTTTACAGTCCAGCTGTCCCTCTACCCCGGGGGATAGCCCCTCTCAAGCAGGGGTCTCTTCTCCCTTTGTAGCCACCTTCCTAACTGAGGGGCAAAGGCACTGCGGGGAGGTTCCAAGGAAAGGCACAGGATCATTCCTTGGTTAAAACTGAGCTTAAAGTAGGCTGGAATTTATAATGTAAAGATTATGAATCTTTTGGTTTTTTTTTTTCATTATTATTTACTTACCTACTTACTATTAACAATTTAACCTGGGGACACTTTAGAACTGAGCTACATCCCCAGTCTGACCTTCAACTTGTGATCCTATTGTCTCAGCCTCCTGACTTGCTAGGATTACAGGTGTACACACATCCTGGAATATGGCCTCAACACTATCTTCTCCTTCCTTTCCCCTTATTCTTTCCTCTTCCTCCATCCCCCTTCCTTTCTTCAATTCTGCTAGCTGTTTTCTTTAATTTTTCTTTGTACTGCATATTGCACAAATGCATGCTGTGCACTGAGCAGCAGCCATAATCTTTTTCAGTATTCATTTTGAGAAGGGATCTCACTAAATTGATGAGGCTGGTATCAAACTTGCTATCCTCCTACCTTGGCCTTGAAGAGATTTGCTAGGAGTAGAGGAGTTAACCAAATGGTCTGATTTTTTCCTTTTTAAAAACATCATCTTAGTCTTAATTTTTCATGATTGATGACATATTTTTCATTTTATGAATTCTTTCTTATTTAAATAAAGCCTTTTAAACAATTTACTTTGATAAACTATTTTACAAAGATACTGTAAATAATTTGACAATTATTTATAAATTTATAAACTGAAGGTTTTCTAAACAGAGCTTCACCTGTATTCTTCACATAAAGCTGAACTAATGTCTTCATGTGGCTACAGACACTGTAAAACCAGGATGGAAGGAAGAAGCATATCCACTGACAGCATATCCATGGATGTACATTATGTGCACAAGGAAATAACTTCTGTGTACTTAACATACTTTTCCTTCTCACCAAAAATAGGACATTTTTTAAAAAGTAACCAAATTTTTATAAACACAAGTGCTTTCTACAACACTAAAGATTCAAAAATTCCTGTTGAAAGACTGTTTTAGTGTTAAGATACTTGTGTGAAAAGTGTTTGACTTATGTCATGTTGAGATTGACTACTGCAGTTGCTTCATTTAGGTCTTTGAGGGTTTAAAAATGTGCAACTAACTTTTGATAATTCACAGAAAATCTAATTTAATAACATGACAAAGTAGTAAGATACTGTTTCTATATTTGACTTTTACATTACAGCACACATACATTAGGCAGAGTATACAACATTTCCACCTAAGAAAGAACTAAACAAAGGATACCAAGCAAGAAAAGACTTTAGCAAGAAGCATGCAGTGCTTACTAACCCTTCTGAGTTTGAATCAGATCAACTATTGTGAGGCTGCACAAAGACATAAAGAGGCCGTGGGAAAACACTAGAGTCAATTACAGAGAACCAGTGGCCAGATCAAACCCAGAGACATTGGCTTTTAGACTAATAACAGTCTTCTTAAAAAAAAATAGTTTGCAGTTGGATGAGGAAGAAATTGACTGGGATGAAGATGGGAAACTGCCCTATGATCGAATGAAGGGGAGAATCTCGGAGATCCACAGAAAGACAGCCTCTTCTAAAGTTAATAAACCATAGAAGAGGGAATTGGTTTGTGCCTGAGATGTCAAGGGGGGATAGATGAACTGTGAAATCTACCTACAGATTCAGTGTCTCCCCAGGAGCTACCACCAACTGGGGTCTTTTTCCAGGCTTTCTTCATGATAGATCAAAAGCCCGAGCCTTTTTATTTTATATCTCCAAGACCCAACTGTGAAATGAATTCATCATGTCAGAAGACATCCACCAAAAAGAGTCAAGCTGAGTCTAGGAGAGAAGCTCAGACACAATCTTGTGACAGCTCTGTGCAGCTGGAGGGATGATCTTGTGGTCTACCTCAGAGATAGAAGCCAAGGATACTTTTTAAAATTTATGTGGTGTTTGGAGCTATGTGACAATGAGTTCCCTGTTTGGATCTGGTAGAAAACGTACTACATGCAGCTCCACACAGGTGAGCAATATTCTCCTTCCTGATCACAGTACCATGCTCAGAGGCATTTGGAAATGTTGCATACACTTCCACCACAAAGGTTCCAAGCAATTTCCTGCATAGTCCATTAGAGCCCTGAGGGAGAGCCCCATTTCAAAAGATTCCACTGTGGGAATGTCTGTGTGAGAGACCAAAAACCCCTGCATGGCTCATAGCTCCAAGGCACAGCAGCCACATCCCTTCAAAGTCATGGTGTTTCCCACCTCATAGTCTGAGCTCAAGAAAGAGACTGACACAAATGTGCCCCAAACTGGTTAACAGTAGGTTTGGTCTTGCTGTTGGACAGTCTGTAGAGTCAAATGCAGTGGTCAAATGCAGTTCTACAGGGAGACCACTTCTGCCATGTTTAGAGACACTAGAAAGAAACCTCATGGAACCTGGACTCTTGCACACCCCTAAATTTACTGAATGAAGGACTCCAGAAGTGAGATCTATTCTATGGCCTGGCCCCCAGGGTCCACAGGTAGAGGGTTTATCAGGTAACTCTTATTAGAGACAGACCACATCTGTGGGTACAAAAACAAATACTGAGCACTATTATACCTAGGCAGCTGCCAACTTTGCCTCAGCACACTCTTGGGGCTAAGAAGGAGGGGAGCTCATCATGCACACCACTCCCAAGCTTGGCCTGTTTGGGCTGCAAGTGAGAAGGAACAATTGAATACAGTTTCTTCCAAGAAACCTCCCATAACTACTGGATTCTGAAACTAATATTACTTGATGGAAGTTGTTCCTTTTAATTACATCACCAAGAAAAAATATCAAAATGTTCTTGTTGTTGCTCTTGATCTTTGGTCACTTACTGTATATGGATCTCCTTCACTATTTGTCTGTCATGTTCTTTCTAATTTGTGGAATCTTTTGGTCTGTTTATTTTATTTTTCTCTTTAGAACCATACCCTAATGAAGTCCCATCTTTTCTCATGTTTTTCTTTTCTCCCAATTTATTCTTCTGCCCCTGTTCCCTGCCAGAACTTCGTTTTTTCTTTTACCTCTTTATTTACATATTGTTAAATTTACTGTCACTAAAGCTTATTTTTTCTCATCCAGGTGCATATTGTTATTTCCCACTTCTCCAATTTTATTAATGGAGTCATTATTAGTTGACATATATTTTGCTTCTGTATTGTTACTGTTACTGGTTATTCTTTCCTTTTAGAGGATTCTGGTGAGTGAAACTAACACTTTAGTCCTGTTCAGTTGGGGTTTTAACACTGAGGTATATCTGTGTCCAGGTCACATCTCAAAGAGAAAATTGTTCACTAAATGATCCACATATTATAGTAGAAAAGAAATGTATCCAACTTTATTCACAGACCTCAGCATAGTAACACAGACAACATGAGAAAACAAGAAAATACAATACCTCTAAAATTTCACAATTCCCCAATAACTGAATCCATAGATTCATATCATAATCCTCCCTGAAGAAGATGGACAAACATTGTTTAATAATATTTACTCATTGTCTACACAGAAAGGAAATGAGCTAAGCAGATTTTGTTTACACCCTAACAGCAAATGTAGCATGTTTAATAAGCACTGTTTTTATTTTTATTTTTTTATATTTTATTTATATATGACCACAGAATGCATTTCAATTCTTATTACATATATAGAGCACAATTTTTCATATTTCTGGTTATATACAAAGTATATTCACAGCAAGTCATGTCTTCATACCTGTACTTTGGATAATAATGATCATTACATTCCACCATCATTAATTACCCTATGCCCCTTCCCTTCCCACCAACCCCTCTGCCAGATCTGTCTGTTCCTCCCACGCTCCCTCTCCCTATCCCACTATGAATCAGCCTCCTTATCTCAAAGAAAAATTCAGCATTTGTTTTTTGCTCATTGACTTACTTCACTTAGCATTCTCTTCTTTAACTCCATTCATTTACCTGCAAATGTCATGATTTTACTACCTTTTATTTCTGAATCATATTCCATTGTGTGCATATGCCAAATTTTTTTTAAACATTCATCTATTGAAGGGTATCTAGGTTGGTTCCACAACTTAGCTGTTGTGAATTGTGCTGCTATAAATATTGATGTGGCTGTGTCCCTGTAGTATGCTCTTTTTAAGTCCTATGGGTATGGACCAAGGAGAGGGACAGCTGTGTCAAATGGGGGTTCCATTCCCAATTTTCTAAGAGATCTCCACACTGCTTTTCATATTGGCTGCACCAATTTTCAATTCCACCAGCAGTGTATGAGTGTACCTTTTTCCTGCATCGTCACCAACATTTATGTTGTTAGTATGCATAATAGCTGCCATTCTAACTGAAGTGAGATTATAACTTAGAGTGATTTTGATTTGCATTTCTTTAATTGCTAGAGATGATGAACATTTTTTAATGTATTTATTGATTGATTTTCCATCATCTTCTGAGAACTGTCTCTTCAGGTCCTTGTCCCATTTATTGATGGCTTTTTTTTTCGTGCTTAGCGTTTTGAGTTCTTTATATACCTATGTAAAGATTATTTCTCTATCTGATGTGTGATGTGTAAAGATTTGCTCCCAAGATGTAGGCTCTCTATTCACCTCACAGATTTTTTCTTTTGCTGATAAAAAACTTTTTAGTTTGATTCCATCCCATTTATTGATTCTTGATTTTAATTCTTGCACCACAAAAGTGGGGCCTAATCACACATGATGAAGATTAGGGTTTACTTTTTCTTCTATTATACATGGTGTCTCTGGTTGTATTCCTAAGTCCTTGATCCATTTTAAATTGAGTTTTATGCCTGGTGTGCGATAGGAGTTTAATTTCATTTTGTTGCATATGGATTTCTAGCTTTCCCAGCACCATTTGCTGAAGAGGCTCTATTTTCTCCAATGCAGGTTCTTGGCACCTTTATCTAATATAAGATAATTGTAGTTTTGTGGGTTAGTCTCTGTGTTCTCTATTCTGATCTATCATTGATCTCCCAGTCTGTTTTGATGCCAATATACCATGCTTTTTTTTTTTTAACTATTGCTCTGTAGTATAGTTTAAGGTCTGATATAGTGATGTCACCTGCTTCACTCTTCCTGCTAAGGATTGCTTTAGTTATTCTGGGTCTCTTATTTTTCCAGATAAATTTCATGATTGCTTTTTATATTTGTATGAGGAATGCAATAGGAATTTTGATCAGAATTGCATTAATTATGTATAGTGCATTTGGAAGTATGGTCATTTTGCTAATATTAATTCTGCCTATCCAAGAGCAACTTAGATTTTTCATCTTCTAAAGTATTCTTTGATTTCTTTCTTTAGGATTCTGTAATTTTCATTATATAGATTTTTCACTGTTTTTATTAATTTGATTCCCAAGTATTTATTTTATTTTATTTTTTTGAGGCTATTGAGATTGGGGTAGTTTTCCTCATTGCCCTTTCCGAGGATTTGTCACTGATATATACAAAAATGCCTTTGATTTATGGGTGTTAATTTTATATCCTGCTACTTTGTTGAATTCATTTACTAGTTCTAGGAGTTTTCTGATGGAACTTTTAGGGTCTTCCAGGTATGGAATCATACCATCATCTAATAGTGCCAATTTGAGTTCTTCTTTTCCTTTCTGTATCCCTTTAATTTCTTTTGTCTGTCTAATTGCTCTGGCCAGTGTTTCAAGAACTATATTAAATAGAAGCGGTGAAAGAGGGCATCCCTGTCTTGTTCCAGTTTTTATAGGGAATGCCTTCAATTTTTCTCCATTTAGAATAATGTTGGCCTGGTTCATAGCCAAGATAGCCTTTATGATGTTGAGATATGTTCCTGTTATCCCTAGTTTTTCTTGTGTTTTGAACATAAAGGGGTGCTGTTTTTTGTCAAATGCTTTTTCGGCATCTATTGAGATGATCATATCATTCTTAAAGTCTATTGATGTGCTGAATTACATTTATTAATTTCCTTATGTTGAACTAAACTTGGATCGCTGGGATAAATTCCACTGTATCGTTGTGCATGATTTTTTTATGTTTTTGTATTCGATTTGACAGAACTTTATTGAGAATTTTTGCATCTATGTTCATTAGAGATATTAATCTGGTTTTTTTTTTTTTTTTTTGATGTGTCTTTGCCTGGTTTTGGAATCAGAATGATGTTGATCCCATAGAATGAGTCTGGAAGTACTGCCTTTTTTTTCTATTTCCTGAAATAACTTGTAGAGTATTGGTATTATTTCTTCTTTAAAGCCTCATAGAACTCGACTGTGTTTCCATTCGGTCCTGGGCTTTTCTTGGTTGGTAGACTTTTGAAGGTATATGCTATTTTGTCACTTGAAATTGATCTGTTTAAATTGCGAATATCATCTTGATTCGATTTGGGGAAATTATATGATTCTAGGAATTTGTTGATGCCTTCAATATTTTCTATTTTACTGGAGTACAGGTTTTCAAAATAATTTCTAATTATCTTCAGTATTTCTGTAGTGTCTGTTTTGCTATTTCCTTTTTCATCACGTATGTTAGTATGTTAGGGTTTCAGTTTTCTCTCTCCTTCTCTTCATTAGCATGGCTAAGGGTCTATCAATTTTATTTATTTTTTCAAAGAACCAACTTTTTGTTCTGTCAATTTTTTAAATTGTTTCTTTTTATTTTTTATTTCATTGATATAAGCTCTGATTTTAATTATTTCCTATCTTCTTCTGCCTTTGGTGTTGATGTGTCCTTCTTTTCCTAGGACTTTAAGATGTAGTATTAAGTCATTTATTTGTTGACATTTCCTTCTTTTAATGAATGAACTGCATGCAATGAACCTCCCTCTTAGAACTGCTATCATACTGTCCCAGAGATTTAGATATGTTGCATCTGTGTTCTCATTCACCTCTAAAACCTTTTTAATCTCCTTCTTGATGTCTTCTGTAACCCATTGTACATTCAGTAGCATATTATTTAGTCTTCAGTTGTTGGAGTGGATTTTATTACTTCTTTTAAAATTTATTTCTAATTTCATTCCTTTATGATCTGATAGGATGTAGGGTAGTATCTCTACTTTTTTATATTTGCTAAGAGTTTCTTTGTGGCTTAGTATATGGTCTATTTTAGAGAAGGATCCATGTGCTGCTGAGAAAAAAGTATATTCTCTCATTAAAGGTTGGAATATTCTATATATGTCAGTTAAGTCTAAGTTATTGATTGTATTGTTGAGTTCTATAGTTTCTTTTTTCAACTTTTGTTTGGAAGATCTACCTAGAGATGAAAGAGGTGTGTTGAAGTCACCCAAAATTATTGTATTGTGGTCTATTTGACTCTTGAACTTGAGAAATGTTTGGTGAACATAACTGCTCCACTCTTTGGGGCATATATATTTATAATTGTTATGTCTTGTTGAAATATGATTTCCTTGAACAGTATGTAGTGTTCTTCTTTATTCTTTTTTGGTTGACTTTAGTTTGAAGTCTACTTATTTGATATGAGGATGGAAACCTCTGCTTGTTTCCACAGTCCATTTGAGTGGTATGATTTTTCCCAACCCTTCACCTTCATTCTGTGAATGTCTCTTCCTATGAGATGAGTCTCTTGGAGGCAGTATATTGTTGAATACACACACACACACACACACACACATACACACACACTCTGCTAGTCTATGGCCACACATATACTCTGCTTGTCTATGTCTTTTGATTGGTGAGTTTAGGCCATTAACATTCAGGGTTATTATTGAGACATGATTTGTATTCCCAGCCATTTTTGTTTATTTTTGGTATTCAATGTGACTTAGTTTCTCCTCTGATTAGATTTTTCTTTAGTGTAATCGCTCCCTCTGCTGATTTTCATCATTGTTTTTCATTTTCTCTTCTTGGAATATTTTGCTGAGGATGTTCTGTAGTGTAGGCTTTCTAGTTGTAATTTCTTTTAACTTTTGTTTATGATGGAAAGTTTTTATTTCATCAAGAAATCTAAAAATTAATTTTACTGGATATAAAATTCTTGGTTGGCATCCATTTTCTTTAAGAGCTTTGTATTTGTTGTTACATGATCTCCTGGCTTTGAGAGTCTAGGTTGAAAAATCTGCTGAGATACAAATTGGTCTCCCTCTATATGTGATCTAATTCTTCTCTCTTGCAGCTTTTAAGATTCTATCCTTATTCTGTATGCTAGGCATTTTCATTATAATGTGCCTTGGTGTAGATCTGTGGTAATTTTATACATTTAGTGTCCTGTAAGCCTATTGTATTTGTTTTTACCAATTCATTCTTCATGCTTGGGAAATTTTCTGATATGATCTCATTGAAGAGATTGTGCATTCTTTTGATTTGAAACTCTGTGCCTTCCTCTATTTAAATAACTTTTAGATTTGGTCTTTTGATGCTTTCCCATAATTCTTTGATGTTATGTTCATTCTTTCTTACTATCTTCACTGTGTGATCAACTTTATTGTTGAGATTGTATACTTTGTCTTCATTATCTGACATTCTTTCTTCCAAGTGATCTAGTCTGTTGGTTATGCTTTCTATTGTGTTTTTTATTTGATTTATTTTATCCTTCATTTCAAGGATTTCTGACTTTATTTTTTTTCAGGGTCTCTCTCTCTCTTGAAGTAATCTTTTGCTACCTATATTTGCTCTCTTATCTCATTGTTGGAGTGATAAATTTTTATTTGTGTTTTCTCATTTAGGTCATTCTTTAATTCACAGATCATTTTAATTATGAACCTTCGGAACTCCTTCTCTGACATTTCATCAACTTCACTGTCCATAGGTTCTGATATTATAGTGTCCTGGTTTGTTTGGGGCACTTTTCTCCCTTGTTTTTTTTTTTTTTGTTGTTGTTGTTGTTGTTGTTTTCATTTTGTCCCTGTGTCTTCCTTTCTTGCAGTGTGGATCTGAGATATTACAGTTTCTTCCCTAAATTCTTGGAGTACTATGCAGATTGGGCTTCTAGACCCTGCTGGTATCCCTCAATGGATGCTATTGCATCCTGGATCTGAGACCTGCATAAGTTGGAGTGGGTGGATCTGGGCCACTAGCTTGACCCCCAGTGCAAGACTGCTGGTAGGAAGAGGAGGTCCTGCACCTGAGGCTAGGCTCTGGAGAGTGTCTGCCCTACCAGGAATGGGGTAGACCCAGTCCTCTCCTGGCCTGGGCCCTGAAGAGACCAGTGTGGGTGTATCTGGGAAGTTGGGATTGACTTCCCATGGTAGTCTGCTGGTAGGAAGGGGTTGTCCTGTGCCAAAGCCTTGGATATGGTGGTCTCTGCCCTGCTGGGGGAGGGGTCAACCTGGCCTAATGAGATCCTGGAACCCATTATGGACTTGTGTGGGCAGTCTTTGTGGGATCTCGGCTCCTTGGGTAGTCCACTGGTCAGAAGGGGTGGCTCTTCATCAGAGTCTAGGCTCTGGTGAGTGTCTGCTCCATGGAGAAAGGGATGGACCAGGCATGCTATGAGCCTGGGCTCCATAGTGGCTGGTGTGGGTAGATCTTCAGCACTAGGTTTTTATAATGAGTTATTTATTCCCTACCTTTTCATAGACAGTGAAGTCAAGACAGAATGAAAACTCTGACCTTGGCATAAGGGACTGGAAACATGAGACCATAATTTTGAGCCACTGGGAATGACTATCCTTTAAAATAAATGCATTTAGTGGCCATTGCTGTTACATCTGTTCATAATTTGAACTGGTTATTTATGAGTCCCAAATTTGACCTAACATCTTCATCAAGTTACCGTGAATTCTAAAAGCATTTTCCAGTTCACAACCATTTACAATGATTTTAGACATATACATTAAGTGGAAATCGCTGCATTGTAAAAGACTATTCTCAAAAAAATCCAGTATAATAGTCAATGTATTTGTATTCTAGTGTATCCTCAAATGTTATTTTGAAATTTTGTTTCTGAGAACTTTGCATGTATTTGGAAGCATGGAAATTCACACTCTTCACTGTTTTCTACCCTCAGAATACTAACTTTCAATCAATCCCTGTTTATTTTTAGTGGTTCCCAGAATGATGGATACTTTTTACATTTTTTAAAATTATTTATTCTAATTTGTTATGACAGCAGAACGCATTTCAATTCATAGTACATAAATGGAGAACAATTTTTCATTTCTCTAATTGTACACAAAGTAGAGTCCCACCATTCATGTCTCCATTCATGTAACTAGGGAAGTCATATCCATTGCATTCCACCATTTTCCTACACCCATGTCCCTTCCCATCCCCTCCCTCCTTTTGCCATATCAAAAGTACCTCCATTCCTCCCATTCTCCCCCCCCACCCCCATTATGGGTCATCATACACTTATCAGAGAAAACATTTGGCTTTTTTTTTTGTCGGATTGGCTTACTTCACTTAGCAAGATATTCTTCAACTCCATCCATTTACCTGTAAATGATATAATTTTATTCTCTCTTAATGCTGATTAATAGTCCACTGTGTATATATACCATATATACCACAGTTTCTTTACCCGTTCATCCTTTGAAAGGCATCTAGGTTGGTTCCACAATTAAGCTATTCTGAATTGTGCAGCTATAAACATTGATATGGCTGCATCACTGTAGTATGCTGTTTTTAGGTCCTTTGGGCATAAACCAAGGAGTGAGACAGTTGAGTCAAATGGTGGTTCCATTCCAAGTTTTTCAAGGTATCTCCATACTGCTTTCCAGATTGGCTGCACCACTTCATAGTCCCTCCACCAATGTATGAATGTGCCTTTTCTCCAAATGCTTGCCAACATTTATTGTTGTTTGCATTCTTAATAAATGCCATTCAGACTGGAGTGAGATAATATCTTAGAATAGTTTTGATTGGCATTTCTCTAATTACTAGAGATGTTTAACATTTTTCCATATACTTATTAATTGATTGTATATCATCTTCTGAGAAGTGTCTATTCAGTTCCTTAGCCCTTTTATTGATTGGGTTATTTGTGGGGGTTTTTTTTTGGTGTTAATTTTTTTGAGTTCTTTATATATCCTGGAGATTAGTGATCTATCTGATGTGCATGTGGTAAAAATTTGCTCCCATTCTGAGGTTCTCTATTCACAATACTGATTGTTTCTTTTGCTGAGAAGAAGCTTTTCAATTTGAATCCATCCCATTTATTGATTCTTGATTTTATTTCTTGCACTATAAGAGTCTTGTTAAGGAAGCCAGGGCTTAATCTGACATGATGAAGATTTGAGCCTACTTTTTCTTCTATTAGGGACAGGGTCTGGTTTAATTCCTAGGTCCTTGATCCATTTTGATGTGAGTTTTGTGCATGATGAGAGATAGTGGCTTAATTTCATTTTGCTGCATATGGATTTCCAGTTTGCCCAGCACCATTTGTTGATGAGGCTATCTTTTCTCCATTATGTTTTTGGTGCCTTTCTCTAGCATGAGATAAATGTATTTATGTGGGTTTGTCTCCATGTCCTCTATTCTTTTTCATTGGTTTACATGTCATTTTGGTGCCTATACCATGCCATTTTTGCTTTTATTGCTCGGTAGTATAGTTTAATTTCTGATATTGTGATGCCACCTGCTTCACTCTTCTTGCTCAGTACTGCTTTGGCTAAACTGGGTCTCTTATTTTTCCAGATGTATTTCACAATTGATTTTTCTATTTATATGAGGAATGTCATGGGTGTTTTTATTGGAATTGTATTAAATATGTGTAGTGCTTTTTGTAGTATGGTCATTTTGACAGTATTAATTCTGCCTAACCAAGAAAAAGGGAAAGGTTTTCATCTTCTACAGTGTACTTGAATTTAGTTCTTTAGCATTCTGTGGTTTTTATTTTAGAGGTATTTCACCTCTTTTGTTGATTCCCAAGTATTTTATTTTATTTTTGAGGCTATTGTAAATGGGGTAGTTTTATTAGTTTCTATTTTAGAGGATTTATGACTGCGGTATAAAAACACATTTGATTTATGGGTGTTGGTTTTATATTCTTCTACTTTGCTAAATTCACTCAGAATGCTTCTAGATGTTTTCTTGTAAAATATTTTGGATCTTCTAAGTATAGAATCATGTTGTTGGCAAATAGTGATAGTTTGAGTTCCTCTTTTCCTATCTGTGTCCCTTTAATCCCTTTCTTTCATCTGTCTAATTGCTCTGGCTAGAGTTTCATGGACTATGTTAAACTAAAGTGGTAAAAGAGGGCATCTTTGTCTTGTTCCTGATTTTAGATGAAATGCTTTCATTTTGAATTCGTTTACAATGAGGTTGGCCTTGGACTTATCATAGATATATTTTACAATGTTGAGATATATTCCTATTATTCCTAGATTTTCAAGTGTTTTGAACATGAAAGAGCACTATATTTTGTCTAATGCTTTTTCTGAATTTATTGAAATGATCATATAATTTTTATCTTTAAGTCTTTTGAAGTAATGGATTAGACTTATTGATTTCCATATGTTGAACCAAAATTTGAACTATCATTTTGATATGTTTTTGTATTCAATTTGCCAGAATTTTACTGAGAATTTTTACATCTATGTTCTTTATAGATATCAGTCTGAAGTTTTCATTTTTTGATATGTCTTTTTTTGATTTTGAAATCAGGGTGATATTGGCCTCATAGAATGAGTTTGAAAGTGTTCCCTCTTTTCCTAATTTGAGAAGGATTGGTGTTAGTTCTTTGAAGGATTTGTAGAACTCAGCTCTGAACCCATATGGTCCTGGCCTTTTCTTTTTTGGTAGGCTTTTGATTCTGTTTTCTATTTTATTGCTTGAAATTAATCTGTTTAACTTGTGTATATCATCATGATTCAGTTTGGGTAAATCATATGACTTTAGAAACTTATTGATGGCTTCAATATCTTCTATTTATATGAGTAAAAATTTTCAAAATAATTTCTAATTATCTTCTGTATTTCTGTAATATCCATCATGATATTTCTTTTTTAATTATGGATTTTAATAATTTGAGCATTCTCTCTCCTTCTCATTAGAATGGCTGAAGTTTTATCAATTTTTATTTATTTTTTCAAAGAACCAATTTTTGTTGTCAATTTTTTCTTTTGTTTCAATTTCATTGACTTCAACTCTAATTTTAATTATTTCCTGTCTTCTATTACTTTTGGTGTTGATTTGTTCTTCTTTACCTAGGGCTTTGAGATGTAATATTGGGTCATTTATTTGTTGACTTTTTCTTCTTTTAAGGAATGAACTCCACACAATGAACTTTCCTTTTAGTGCTGCCTTCACAGTATTCCAAAGATTTTGATGTGATGTATCAGTGTTTGCATTTACCTCTAAGAATTTTTTCATTTGCTCTTTGATGTCTTCTAAATCCGTTGTTCATTTAAAAGCATATTATTTAGTCTCCAACTGTTGAAGTAGCTTCTATTTCTTCTTTTATCATTGATTTCTAATTTCATTCCATTATGATCTGATAGAATGCAGGGTAGTATCTCTACTTTTTTGTATTTACTAAGAGTTACTTTGTGGCATAATATATGGTCTATATTAGAGATAGACCCATGTGCTGCTGAGAAGATAATGTATTTACTTGTTGATGGATGAAATATTTTATATATATATATATCTGTTTAGTCTAATTTATTTATTGTTCTATAGATTGAATTCTTTGTTTAGCTATTATTAGAAAGAGCTATCCAGTGGTGAGAGATGTGTTAATGTCACCCAGTATTATTGTGTTGTGGTCTATTTGACTTTTGAAATTAAGAAGAGTTTTTATTGTTGTTGTTGTTTTTGTTGAACAGAGATTCTCCCTTGTTTGGGGCACATACATTCATAATTGTTATGTCTTGTTGATATATGGTTCCCTTGAACAGTATGAAATATCCTTCTTTATCCCTTTTGATTAACTTTGGCTTGAAGTCTACTCTATTTGGGATGATTATGGAGACCCCTGCTGGCTAACACAGTCCATTTCAGAGGTATGCTTTTCCTAACCTTTCACTTTCAGTCTATGGATGTCTTTTCCGATGAGATGAGTCTCTTGAAGGCAGGATATGGTTGGGTCTCTTTTTTAAACCCAATCTGCCAGTCTATGTGTTTTGCTTGATGAGTTTATGCCATTAACATTCAGGGTTATTATTGAGACATGATTTGATTCCCAATAATTTTTATTTTTGGTTTTTAACTAGACATAGTTTCTCCTTTGATTCATTTCCCCTTTATTGTAATACCTCCCTTTACTGATTTTTATTGATGTTTTTCATATTCTCTTCATGGAATGTTCTGCCAAGGATGTTCTGTGGTGCAAAATTTCTAGTTGTAAATTCTTTTAACTCTTGGTTTATGATGGAAGGTTTTTTGTTTCATAAAGAAAATTAAGATACACCATTTCCATAAAAAAAATCATATTCTTTTTCCCTCCCCTACCTAGTTCCCAAGCAGAATATTGATTATAATCAGCCAGCAGGCAATGCCTCTCTCCTCCCCTTGCATACTAAGGAGTAAAGAAGCAAGTGGATGGTCACCCTGCATGGAATAATATACAAGAAGTCAGGTTTATTTCTGAATTCTTCAGAAAGTACAAAATGTACTCAAATCCTTGCAGTTATGGGTATAAACAGATGTTAACATTTGCAGACATGCCATAAAGGAGAGACAACACTGAGTGACCTGCCTATCCCACCAGTTCACTCTTTCCTAAGCTTACTGAACATTTCTGTCCCTTTCTTTCTGATCTTTCCCTACCTGTCTATACTATACTATAAATTCTGTTTCCCTAAAAGCAGCAATGATTGGCCTTTTCCAATAAAATTCTTTATCAGTAATGCCAAGAAGCATACTTAGGACTCCTCATACAATGCTTTCTAGGAATTATAAATTGAGGGGCAAGGGAAAAAGCAGCCAACAGGTGGAGGCTACCAAATTCCTAGTGCTGAAAAGCACTGAGTGGGAAGGGAGATGTCCCACATAAAAAGAGCACAACCTACACACATATAAAAAGCTGGTCTAATCAAATCCATTTATTAATTATAACATCTATTTATATAAGTGTGTATTCACCAAAACACACATACAAACAAAAAGGAGAACAGTGATGACATATATTTTCATTATAAAACATTCATATTAAAAACAAAGTTAAAATAAAGTCACACAAATTTAACTTCTGGCCACAGAGGAATATCTGGATCTAACTTTCTAACCTGAATAACTATAAGAAAACATAATGTGTAAATCTAATTCATGAGGGCACCCGAGAGTAAACAACATAGCCAGGACTTTGGGGATACAAGATAGGAAGAGAAAGAGAAGATGAACTCAACATTTCTTCTTCCTTCAAGAATGCATATCACAGACTCAAAAATGTAAGGCCAAAATCTTACAGCTAATGCTGAATGACAGAGGCAGAAAATATACTTCCCCATTTCTATGGAGACTCACACAATAAAGGCCAAGATCCTGCAAAGGAAAGAATGTTCTGGACATATACCTGTCTGTCATCTGTCATGTGATCCCTTTATCTTTGAAATTATTATCAAATCTTGGTCAAAAATGGCATCTCTCATTCATGAGAACCTTATTTGATAATTTATTTGCTTATATGAAAAAATAATTTCAATATGTTCTCTGTGCAATGAACTGAACATAAAGTACAGAAAATTACAAAAGATTCCAGGCATGGAAAGAAAGACAATAGGAAAGAAAATTATGAAGAGAATGGATGAGACAAAGAGAAAAATATCAAAATTGTACCTAATAAAATTAATTATTACATTAAGTGTAAGTTTTCTGACCACAATGTAACTAAAAGAACCTTAGTGTGGGAGGCCAAACTAGCACATGACTGTTTTTTACTTCCCTGCTGACTGGTGTGGCATCCAGTGCTCATGCTGTGATCCGGATTGCCCTGAACTTCTAGGGTGCTAGTGACTGTGTCTTCCTGCAGCAGCATACCTTCCCACATCCCCAGGGATCCATTAACCTCACCTGTCCTTGTAATCCTGCACCACCTTGACCTATATTGGACAGAAATTCCTATGAATTTAGAGTCCCCTTAACAAAAGTCCACTCTAAAGCATGCTGGCTCTCTCTCACCAGCCTCTCCTATAGTTCCTTCCTGTCCCCTTTGGAGAGCTTGAGGCCAAGGGCAGAAGAGCCATCCTGGAGCTTGGTTTAAAGGTAAATTGTGTGTCTGTGTTTTATTTTTAATACCTTGGGAATTTCCCCCTAGTGACCTTTACTTTGCTATCTGTCCTGGATGCAAGTCGCATCTTATTATAGCTATATTAATAATTCATAAATTAGAATTTAAAGCAAGAGGCATTACTGAATAAAGAAATTGATTACTTTAAAAAGTGAAATCAACAAGATAAAGATTAAATGATCCATATATATATATATCCTCATGATGACATTAAAATAAAGCAGCCTGAAAGACAAAAGGTATAATCATGATATTGGAAGAAATACAATTGTCATTGTTTTCAGATAACTTGTTACAAATAATTATAAAAATTTAGCAATGATACTGGATATAGGGAATACATCCACATAGCAAAATAAAAGAAATTTTAAAAATCTCTGCATTACAATTATTTTTAGTTATTCATTTTATTTATTTGTTCCAATTTATTATACATGATGGCAGAATACATTTCAATTCATAGTACACAAATGGAGCACAATTTTTTATTTCTCTGGTTGTACACAAAGTGAGTCACATCATTCATGTCTTCATACATATATGTGCCTAGGTTAATGAGTCTGTGTCATTCCACTACTTTTCCTATGCCTATGCACTCTCCCTTCCATTTCCTTCCCTCCCCATTACTCTATCCAAAGTTCCTCCATTCCTCCCATGCTCCCTCCCAACCCCAATTATGGGTCAGCATCCACTTATCAGAGAAAACATTCGGACTTTGATTTTTAGGGATTGGCTTACCTCACTTACCATGATATTCTTAAACTCCATCCATTTACCTGCAAATACCATTATTTTATTCTCTTTTATGCATTACAAATATTAACCAAGTATTAAAACCTATAATTAACTCAATATTAACAAATAGTTCATATCAACAGTAATTATAATTGTTCTAAGAATTATCACAAATTATAAGAAAGAGATATCCAATTACATGCCCAGAGGATTTCACAAACTTGATAGGCAAATGACAAGAAAAAAGGGAAAAAATGCTGAGGTTTATTACTTTTCAGCTAAATGAAAACTAACATAATGGATTATTATTACTGCTCATAAGGATGACTAATTTTTAAAAAATGGTAGCAAGTGTTCAGGAGATACTGAGACAACAGGACCCCTTTCGTTTACAGGGAAGAAATAAAGACTGAGAAAACAAAAATTTGCTGAGTTTTTGAATGTATCTACTAAATTACAGCATAGGTATGGTTATGACCCAGAGATTTTACATCTATATGAAATGAATTAATATGAGCACCAAAAACTACAGATTTATCTTTTGAAACTCTGAAATGGAGAAACAACATAAATTTATATCAGCAATATAATGTAGCTTTAAAATTAGCATATTGATGGCTGGAGATATAGCTCAGTTGGTAGAGTGCTGGCCTTGCATGCACAAGACACAGGTTCAATCCCCAGAACAACAACAACAACAACACCCAAAAGTTGCATATCAAGGCAGTGAAACAAATACATGATTAAATTGAGATGAATGACAACCTCACCATAGAGAATGACACAAATGCAGGTTTAAAGGAAGATGGCTCACAAAGAAGAACATATTATCACTTCAAATCCCAAGAGATTACTACATGAGAAAAGCACTCAGAAAAAAAAAATAATAATAATTTCCCTAGGAATTCATCATTTAAAGAATTTACAATTTAACCATCCATATCAACAAATCTCATTGTTATTGATACATATGAATCAGTACACATCTCTCTATAAAAAGTCCCTGTAATTCATGGACAGTTTTTGCTTCTATAGGTGGGTGGGCTCAATGAAAATAGCAGGTCTCAGCAGACAAGCAGCTCTTAATGGCTGGCTCTGCCTGTGGATGTTCCAGATGACCGTGGAAACTCACAGCCAATTTCCGCTCCCAGTGTTCCAGTCTTCTGAATCCAAAGTACAAAATGCATCTCAGACAATCCCACAGCAGCTTCTGCTAGTGGGCTCTGCTATGGTGACCTCATGGGTCAAGGCTATTTGTCCAAATTTATGCTAATGCTTTTTGCAAAATACCCACACAATTGGTTATCGCTTGAGTCTGAACCTTTAACTTTGCCCTCCCTTCAGTTCCACACTCACCATCTCACCATGGTGCTGGGGGGCAGGGCCCAGAGACAGGCTCTAGCAACCTGATTTCCCTGGGACCTGGCCAGCATCTGCAGGACAGACTGGGCCAAGGGCCCCAAACCAACTTTTTTCACTCTAGCCCATCCAGAGCCACCCCTGAAAGAGCATGCTAAGCAATAAGTGGAGTGATAACTAATAACTTCCATTCTCAAAAGTATACCTAATACCAACATCAATGTATTTATTGTAAAAGGGGTATATGTGTGTGTATGTATTTTCTTTTTTCAATCATGTGGTACCATGTTCTTTTATTTATAGTGAAGTTTACTTGAACTTTTCAAGCCTTTTACATTTATTAGAGATTGTCTTTAAAAAAAGTGAGGAAAATAGTTTATTTCATGGAATGTTAAGTTTACATAGATGGTGTAGATCTGTAATTGTAACATGTTTTGACAAGCAAATTAGACCACAGAAAGAGCATCCAACTTGGAGCTTGGGACATATGGTACTACATTCTGCAACCATAAGGCAAAAACAAGCCATTCTGGCCAGTGAGGGGTCAGGGTCAGACTCAGGCTTTTTAGTGTGAAAATAGCCTCCTAAGTAGAAAATAATGTACTTGTCTAAATTGAAGCTAAAAGTTAGATGTAAAAAGCAGTGCATACATTTACATTATTTTTAAGATCTCAAACTAACTTGAATATAAAAATTGTTAAGGAAAACAATTAAGGTGGCAAAAATCAGAAAATGGCAGTTCTTTTGGTCATTATCTTGGCAATTAGAATTATTAAGACTGTGAAAACACACACACACACACACAC
>NW_025999943.1:464262-489164 GCF_001458135.2 Marmota marmota marmota | reverse complement strand
ATGGTTTTGAGATATATATATATATATATATATATATATATATATATATATATGACTATTTTACCAATAAGTCCTGGATGAGAAATGTGAAAGAGAAATGCTGCCATCCAAAAGTAATGTGTATGTACAGTTGATCATTTCAAGACAATTCTTTTTACCATTATGATATACTCTAAGGTATGAAATGCTAAATTTTAATCTAGTATTATTTCATAAAGCAAATAAGTCAAACTGAAAAGCTTATGAATGAAGAGAAAAAAACATTTTTTATAGTTTAAAATCTTTAAAATTTAGCCCATACAAGGAAATCTAACTTCACAGTAAGTGGTGCTCAGATAATCACTCAATCTTTCTAAAAATATGTTGCTGATGATAATAAAATTTATAGTATAAGGACCAAGAGTCCTTAAACCAGTGATCCTTGTGCCAAGCTTCACCACACCATGATGTATTTTACTATACTCTTAGTATTTTAAAAAATTTAAATGAAATCACATTTTTTTACTCAAGATAAAAATGCTAAAACTAAGTCAAAATTTAATGCATGACTCTACTAGACTTTTTAATTTTCTAACACATACCTGTATATACCAGGTAAGTCAAGAAATTGCAGCTGATATTCATGTTCATTTGATTGAAAAAAAAAATAGAAATAACTTATGACTTTTTGCTTTAGTGAGTGCAATTTGTTGGCTAGATAAAAATATTCAAAAGATGGGGTGGGGAGGGAATAAGAGAAATTTCTTGGTGGTGGCTCAGGGCTAGAGCTATACATGTTACTCTGACCTCAAGGAACAAGAGATATGTGTTAGAGAGCATATTTTGTTAAAAAATAAAATTTGGGTTTTTTTCCTGCTTTCAGAGGGTCCTTTAAGTTCATTTTCATACTAAAACTATGTAGTAGGTACTTGTATTAGTTTTCAGGGAAAAGTTTAAGCCAATAATTGCATGTTACATATTTGGGAATTGATTGTGTATAATACCAAAACAACATGACTTAAAAATTCCAAGAAAACAGGATGAAATCAAGACCAGTGTTTAAAAGTAGCTGGTGAAAAACTGGAACTCAAACAAAAAGACAAACAGAAGCAATTCTGGGTGGCTAGAAATAAAAAAGATGGATTCAACACTTTTACCAGCAAGAGAAATATTCACTATTTCATGAATAATAAGGGAGATTCGGTGCCATTGAGGTATTCAAGAAGGTGCTAATATTGACTTCTACTAGTCTACTAATGTATTATCATTCAGTCAAAAATACCTGTGTGTGTGCCACGTTCCAGACCCTGTGTCCTGTATTAAGACTTCAATGATTCAGTCATCCAAAAGCTTTATGAAGAACTGGGAAGGGAAACAATTGATGTAAATACTTATTCACAGAAAGAAAGAAATAAACTATAGCCATGGGGACAAATGAAGTAATAATCCAAACAATTAAGGATGACATCCTAATCTAGGAGAGTAGAAATGGACAAATGTGAGATTTATAAATAAGTGATTAAGATTTAAAAAAAAAGAAAAGGAAGGAAAACTGAAACAGCTCTCAGGTTTTAAGGTTAGGCAAGTGCTTGACAACAAAGCTATACCCTTAGCCCCTTTTTAAATTTCATTTTGAGACAGGGTCTAAGTTGCTGAGGTTGACCTCAAAACTTGGAATCCTTATGCTTCAGCCTCTTCAGTAACTTGGATTATTGGCATGTGTCACTATGCCTGGCTCAATAGCGATTTTAATTATTTCTAAAGGAAATCATAAGCTAACTTTCTTATCAGAAAGTCACGCAATGATTTTAAAGATGGATAGAATGCTTTGTTCTCACAAATCTTAAAACATATTATAAAGCTGTGAATGCTTTTAAAGTGTGTGAAGTGGCCTCAGAATCAATGGTGCTAATAGTGTTCACATCTCCATGAAGTTCAGATGGCTCTTGGGAGAAAAATTTTGAGGCCATTTGAACCCATTGTTTATATCCTCAGAGAGTGTGTGAGAGTGCTGTCAGAAAACCTATTGTGGTTGACAAGGCTCAGAAATTATAAATATCTCTGAATTTTTATATTGCTTCGATTTTCTCTTTCCCTGCCCCATAGGGGCCTCCACTGTGCCCAGATACTCAAGTGAGAGTTAACTCTCATTATTGTATTTTCTTTTCAGACTCAGAAAAGTCCAGGATTAGGGGACGCTAATGTGATCAACCGTTTCACTTTTTCACATAGCATGTGCTTTAAAAACCAAGTGTTTTGCTGGCACAGTGGCATATGCCTATAATCCTAGCAGCTCAAGAGACTGAGGCAGTAGGACCCTGGTTCAAAACCAACCTCAGCAACTTAGTGAGGCCCTAAGCAATTTGGTGAGGACTTCTCTCTCAATAAAATATTTAAAAGGGGAAAAGGAGGCTGGGAATGTTGCTCAGTTGTTAAATACTCCTGGGTTAAATCCCTAGTAACCCCCCCCCAAAAAAAATCAACTGTTTTTCCTTCTTGGTTATGTAGACAAGTACCACATTTTCTTCTGAGTGATAGTTTTCTTTGAGCCAAAAAGTATACCTTATTTACCATTTTAGAATTAGTATGGACATTTTGTAGGTACATGTAGGAGACCTTTTTGGTACATACATTCTGGGTGTGCCTGGCCTAAGCCTGTTTCCCTGGGGGTAACAAATGCTGTGGGATCAACTGTACTCTGAACTGTCCTCCTGTATTCTCTTATAGGCTTTGTTGTGTATTTCACTATATCATGGTACTGATGGGTGTGTCTCTTGTTCCCTACCCAAAGCCATATCAAACCACCAAACATGACTGCAGTTGCACCTGGAGAAGAGAAAACCTGGGGACAGCTGAAGGACAATTCTAATTAGCAAACAACAGTCTGTCAAAAATAAAAACTCACACCTGTAGCATTTTACAGTCTATAAAGCTCCATCACATATTTGGAATCCCCATAACAACCCCATCTTATACATGTGTAAAGCTCAGAAATAAAGAGGCTTAACCAACAATAAAGTAACAACTAAATTGTGATACAAATCTCAATCCTGTAATATTATATACAGTGTTTTTTTTAGGCTACACCACATAAGTAGTATTTTATATAATGTCTGAGTATTGAATCAGGAACACAAAAAAATTGTAAAGAGCCAGATTTGTGCTCAAGAAGATGTTAAGATACTGCTAAGATTATTCAACTATCTAACTGGCTACCAAAAGTAGAGATGAGTAAAATGGTCAGGCTGAGGGTATATGGCTATATATTTACTGAAGTGGATAACTTTTAAGATCCTTTCCAACTCAAAGACTCCATGACTCTATGGTGCTAATTATGCTGTTTCAGCCTGCTGCTAAGAAACCTGTCTATTGTTTTTCCTGCCTGTTAGATACAACAATGGCAAAAACTATCATGCCATGACAAATTTATATCATAGTGTCAAATGAGCATTACTGAAGTTTCTTACTTCTATAATATTCAGAACACAGGAGCACTCTACCACTTAGCCACATCCACAGCCCTATTTTGTATTTCATTTAGAGACAGGGTCACACTGAGTTGCTTAGCACCTCACTATTACTGAGGCTGACTTTGAACTCACAATCCTCCTGCCTCAGCCTCCCAAGATGTTGAGATTATAGACCATTCTAAAAAGATGCAGCCCAAATTTCATTTTAAAGGTGTGAAAATAAAATTCCTTTGATGATTGAAATACCCTCAAGCAATGTCCCTAATTTATTCCCCTTTCTTTTTCCTTCTAGCTTCATCACAGCTTCATCTGGGTTCAGTCACACCCTCCCCAATCCACCATTGTCTGCACTGATTAATAGAGTGGCTCATTCATTCATCTGCTCATTCTATAAATATTTATTCATTGAATCCATACAAAGCATACTTTCAAAGAGAATGCAAAGTTAGGTTCAGAATGTTACTAGCTATCAGGTAGGCAGAGCTAAAGAATCAGTTCACATGAATTTAATATGTATTTACTAAGCACTAGTAATCTAGTTCAGAGCTACCACCAAAGATGGCTGAGTTGATTCTTCAAACCAGGTAGACTAAGTCTGAAAGTTACAAGATGGACTTTGTTTTATTTTTTGGCTATAAGGCAAATGAAATCCACCATTGTAAAGAAGGTACCCAGTTTAAAATGTAAATACATATAGAAGTCAAGCAGAAATAAATAAATGTGTGTGTGTTTACCATTATGAAAACTTTGTATTTAAGAAAACTCAAGTCCATGTGAAAATGTCTTTTATAAAAATAGTATAAATAACATTTGTATATAATTTCAGTAATTCCATCTTCCTATGTAAGAGTCATTAAAAATAGTAGTTTCCAAGATATGAAATTTGCTGAAACCTGACCATTTGAACAACTGTTTTGATGTCTCTGTTCAACTTTATTCATTTTTCAAAGTTATTACCCATTCTGTAATTTTTAAAAAATGTTTTAGCTTTCTGCAATAAAGTTGTAGAAATGACCAAGTACTATTTTAAATTAATTACTCACTATTTTAATTATTTAAATTAAGTATTTCAGATTGTTTTCTATGTTTTTTACAATAAGATTTAAGATCTAACATTAAAAGTTTTTTGATCATTTACATAAAGAGTTAAAAGCAATAAAATATTAATTACTAACACATTCTTATACTATTTTTATTAGCTACAATAATAACTTTAAACATCACAGTTCACAAAACTCTTTGATAAAGAGAATTTTACTAGATATCTATGATGGTAAGACCAGGAATACACTGTTACTGCTCCTACTTTACCTAAGAAGAATTAAAAATAAAGGGCTTCAAATCTTCATCCCATCAGATTAGGCCCCAACTTCCTTAAGAAGACTACTCAAGTGCAATAAATAAAATCAAGAGTCAATACATGGGATGGATTCAAACTAAAAAGCTTCTTTTTGGCAAAAAAAAAAAAAAAAACATCAATGAGGTGAAGAGAGACCATACATTTTGGAAGCAAATTTTTGCCACACACACATTAGATAGAGCATTAATCTCCAGGATATATTAAGAACTCAAAAAACTTAACACCAAAAAAAAAATCAATAAATGGGCCAAGGAGCTGAACAGATACTTATCAGAAGATGATATACAATTGATCAATAAATATATGAAAAAAATGTTGAACATCTCTAACAATTAGAGAAATGCAAATCCAAATTCCTATAAGATTGTATCTCACACCAGTCAGAATGACAGTAATCAAGAATACAAACAATAAGTGTTGGTGAGCATGTGTGGGAAAGGGCATACTCAAACATTGAGAGTGCAACTGCAAATTGGTGCAACCAATCTGAAAAGCAGTATGAGATTCCTTAGAAAACTTGGAATGGAACCAACATTTCACCCAGCTATCCCACTCCTCAGTTTATACTCAAAGGACTTAAAAACAGCACACTTCAGTGATACAACCACTTCAAAGTTTATAGCAGCACAATTCACAATTGCTAAATTGTGGAACCAACCAAGATACCCTTCAACAGATGAATGGGTGAAGAAACTGTATTACTCAGAAATAAAAGTGAATAAAATCATGGTGTATGCAGGCAAATGGATGTAATTGGAGAGTATCATATTAAGCAAAGTAAGACAATCCCCCCAAACCAAAGGCCAAATGATCTCTCTGATAGGTGGATACTGATCCATAATGAGGGGTGGGTGAAAAATGGAGGACAGTTGATTGGGCCAAAGGGAGGGAGGAAAGGGGAGGACACATGGGGCTAGGAAAGATGGTGGAACGAGACAAATATCATTACATTTGTGTTGTGACTCTACATTGCTTATAACCAGAGAAATGAAAAGTTGTGCTCCATTTCTGTATAATGAATCAAAATGCATTCCACTGTCATGCACAACTAATTAGAACAAATAATTTTCCAAATGAAGGACTTAAGAATATGGATCATAAGTGACTAAACTGGTACTCATATTAAAATGCTGTGTCTAGGGTTCAATTCTCTGATTTAACCTGAAGCCCCCTTACTCTAGTTTATAGAATTTTAACTAGATCACCTAATATTTGGGAGTCCTGTGAGCAGTTATTACTTCAACAAGGCACCCATCAGTGTGAGAGCCAGTTTGAACATTAATAATGCTTAGTAGAAAATAAAAATGTTCTTCTCAGTGCAACAATCTTTTCATCAGACTTAATTTAAAGAGCCCAGTTATATAATGTTACTCCTATACTTAGAATAAATTAAAAAACAACTTACTATAGTACATTTTTCATTAAAATTCTTGGCTAAAAGTAAGTATAAACATATTCAGAACTCAGGAATACTTCCAAATCAGCAAGTTTCCCTCAGAGGAAAAGAAGACAAATAACTTTAAATGTAGCAGTGTAATAATGTGAGGCATTCTCATGAACATGAGATTAAAATTTATCCTGCATCTAAGTAAATGAACTTTTATCAAGGGTTATTTATATTAATTCTTTAACATGTCAGGAAATACTTTGTTACTATTTCTTTTAAAATCATATCTGTCATAGTTGGACAGTTTGCTAATACAGGATTTTTGATATAGTTCTTGAGGTCCAATACTTAGGAACTAGAAAATGAAGTTGAGGCTTATATTCATTTTTTAAGATATTCATTTCTTAGATTTAGGTGGATACAATGCCTTTATTTAATTTTTATGTGGGACTGGGAATCAAACTCAGTGCCTCATGCATGCTAGGCGAGTGTTTTTCCTCTGAGCCACAACTCCAGCCACTTATATTCACTTTGGTAAAACAAAAGTCATCTAACTCACTACTAGACCACTGTTTTTTTTAAAAAAAAAAAAAAAAAAAAACAAGTGTAAATACTTTAGTCATACAAGTGGTGAGTCAAAGTTTTATCTAATTGTTTGCTTGACCTGCCCCACACTTGTACAGGATTACTGTTGTTCACCAAATATTCTGTCTCTGTGCTTTTAGACACATGGCAGGACTGTAGGTCTCTCCCTATTTGAAATCATGTGAGGTACTGTGAATTGCTTTTTCAGGGAATGGGAGCAGAAATTCAAATAGCTAGTACATAAGTGTATTCTCTTTCCTCTGGTAAAGCAGCACAAAAGCATATGGCTCAAATGAAGCTTCTAACAACCTAGTTTTTTTCAGTAGAGAAACCTAACAATTTACACTGGGATTGGAACCTGATTGACAAATAAACTGTTTTCATATCAAGACAAGGTATCCTGACCAATATACTAATTTAAATAGGTTTATTTTTTTAAGGAGTTTTGGGGGCAAACTAAGAAAGCAAAAACTAAATTTCCAAAGAATCTAATCATGGTGCTTTAATATATCAGTCTCATAAATTATGCCTTTTAAATAAAGTAGTACTAAAAGTCTAATTTAAAATGACAGAAGGAGTCCCAATCATGTCTGAAATATGAAAGGACATACTTTTCCATACAATTTGGAAATGGGATTTTTTGAAAGATCATTGATAAGTATAAATTTTATTAATAGCCTTGGAACAAATACATTAACAATAATTTTTATGGTTATATAGCACTTTACAATTTTGAAAGAACTTTCACATACACCAATTAAACCATCACAAAATCCCTGTGAGGTAGGCAGAGTAGGTGTTGTTATTATTTTTTACTAATGAGATCAAGGCTCAGAGGTGAAGTAGGGTCATACTTGGTAAATAATGGAGCCAGGACTAGAACTTAGGCCTTCTGACATGCTGCCTCCCTAAGAACATTCAAGTAATGATGTCCACACTATATAATGAAATTTTTTTCTCCTATGATGTTGATCAGATCCATTTTTGTAAGTTGTTCTATTACCTTTCTCTAATATCCCTGAACATTCAAACTGATAAGACATTTATTCCCTGATTCTGGGTTATTTCTTAGATGTATCTAGCACCATCCTAACATGAAATTTATGATTAAGTTTTAAGGATCCTTGGCTACACATGCTTAGACTATGTTATGAAGATTTATTTTAGAAATTTCTCCCTACATATTCCCATGCTGTTTATATCAAACTAAAACCAAAGAGGCTTGTTTTTATTCTCAAGAGATTTGCAATCTTTTCCTATGAGACATTTATGTGTATAAATGGAAAATATGGAAAGGTGTTTAGCAACATTACTAGGAAAACTACCCAAAGTATATCTGTGGGGACAAGTGCATAGAGTACTGCATACACGGCATAGGTTAAGGGTGTCTGAGTGGCAAACTGCTAACCCTGTAGCTATAGCCCTGAGTGTGAGACCACGTGTTGAAGTCCCTGTGCTTGCTCTACAACCCACTTCTCCATTGGTTGCTGCAAAGACAGTTAGCAGAAATTGCATTGGTGGCTGCCTGTAATCTGCTTAGCTACTGCCTGAGTATATATACATGGAAACTGCACAATAAAATCAGACCTGCTTCCTGCTTGGCCTCCAGAGGTCTTGAATAATGATTCCATAGCTACACTCTCCTCTACCCTATTCTGTGGACCTCCTTGACCTTAAAAGAGGAGGAGAATCATTATATTCTACTTCCAAGTTTGAAGCCATCTCATGTGTGAAATCCTTATCAACAAGCTAGAAAAAAATGATCTGAATTATACCAATAGAAGGACTCATGCAGTAGTGAACAAATCATATATGTATGTGGTATGAAGAAAACACTTGCTCTTCAGCGGATTGTCTAGGTCCAGTGTAAATTACTTATCAAGGCAGATTTTAAGTTTTACCATCTCTGTTATATTTTAAAATGTAAAATATGGTGGAGTTATCAACTTGGAATATGACTGAATGTAACTGACCCACAAATTACCTGTCAAGCAAGTTAAAGCTCAAAAGGTATGAAAGGCAAGGGATAAAACCCAGTTGATCTAACATGAAGTGAAAAAAAAAAAAGCAAAACAGTAGGTTCAAGTAAACCACAGAACGTCAAGCATGAAGAACATATTTTAAAAACATGAAAATGACACCTGTATTATTGGGAATGACATTTTGAAAATTCTAGTTATGATCTTTTACATTTAAGAGTAATAGGACACACATCACAGATAGAGCACTAATCTCCAGTATATACAAAGAACTCAAAAAACTTAACACCAGGGCTGGGGCTTGGCTCAGTGGTAGAGCATTTGCCTCATGTATGTGAGGAACTAAGTTTGATACTCAGCACTGCATAAAAATAAATAATGATATTGTACCCAAGTACAACTAAAAAAATTAAAAAAAAAACAACTTAACATCAAAAAAGCAAATGACCCAATCAATAAATGGGCCAAGAAACTGAACAGACAGTTCTCAAAAGAAGATATACACTTGATCAACAAATATATGAAAAATTGTTCAACAACTCTAACAATTAGAGAAATGCAAATCAAAATGACTGTAAGATTTCATCTCATTACAGTCAGAATGGAAGTTATTAAGAATACAAACAAAAATAAGTGTTGGCAAGGATGTGGGGGAAAAGACACATTCATACATTGCTGGTGGGACTGCAAATTGGTATAACCAATCTGAAAAGCAGTATGGAGATTCCTTAGAAAACTTAGAATGGAACCACACCATTTGACCCAGCTATCCCACTCCTTGGTTTATACCCCAAAGACTTAAAAACAGCATACTATAGTGATGCAGCCACAACAATGTTTATAGCAGTACAATTCACAATAGCTAAATTGTGGAACCAACCTACATGCCCTTCAATAGATCAATGGATAAAGAAACTTTGGTGTATATACTCACAATGGAATATTACTTAGCATTAAAAGAGAATAAAATCATGACATTTGCAGGTAAATGGATGAAGTTGGAGAATATCATGCTAAGTGAAGTAAGCCAATCACAAAAAACCAAAGGCCAAATATTTTTTGATAAGTTGATGCTGATCCATAATGGGGTTTGGGGGGTGGGAAGCATGGGAGGAAGGGAGGAAATTTGGATAGGAAAAATGGGAGGGAGACAATGGAAGGGGGAATGGGAGTAGGAATGATGATGGAATGAGATGGATATCATTATCCTAGGTACATGTATAAAGACAAATGGTGTTATTCTACTTTGTGTACAACCAGAGAAATGAAAAATTGTGCTTCATTTGTGTACTATGAACTGAAATGAATTCTGCTATCAAGTATAACAAATGAGAATAAATAAATTAATTCATTTTTTGAAAAGAGCAATATGAATAAACTTAAGCCTGTGGGGCTGAGTACAGAATGAATGGGATCTAGAGAGGGATTTGGGGTGGAAAGTTAGGGGAAACCAAGAAACAACTTAAATACATTCAACTTTCCAAAAAGAATGTTTTCTAAATAGACTTGATCAAAAAGTTAGTGACAATGAATGTGACTATTTTATCTTTCAAAACAAAGTAGAACTTTAAATGTAGGTTAGAAAGTAAAGATTAGTCCACAGACGGGGCTGTAAAAACTGAAATGTAAGTGCTACTGTCAGTAAGAGATGGCAGAAAACTGCTTCCAAAAATAGAATTGCTGTGGTAGGACTAAACATTAATGAAACTATTAAGAAATAAATACTTAATGTTTGTACTTGAAGCCTAATTGAAAAATATTTGTGCTCTTATTAAAGAAATCTAGCATTTTGAACTAATGTGAAAAATACTGCAGCTACATTTTTCTATAAAAAAGTTAAGATCTAGAATGTCCTAACCAAGTATATCAGCTCAAAACTAACTACACACTTTTTAAATGGATATAAACTAGAGTATCCCCCTTACATAGTATTATTGTCATCATTATCTTCATGTTTCCTCTTCAATGGGTTTGATTCATTGCCTGTGTTCTGTGATTAAAGCATGTTGGTGGCAATAAGAATATTTTTAGGCTCAATCACTGAAGAACATTTTGAACTACAGTTGTTGCAGGAACTGATTTGGCAGTAGTGGAATGAGAAGGTGGAATCTGCACTGTAAATATTTAGCATATCACTGACAGTTGAGTTGCAACTTTATCTGGGATAGACACTGTTTATGGTGTTGATGCTTCAGATTGAACCCAGGCTCCGTCAACTATATGCTGGGTTTCAATGGGCAAATTCTTTTGTACCTCTGTTTCCTCATCTATACTAGGAGTTGTAGTAGGTCTGGTACTAAGTTTCAACACTTAACCATGGAACTAGTCTTCCATGGTTAGGCCCCTTTTCAATTAAAGACTTCAGTCTGTAGTTTGGAGCTATTAAGCAGTATCTATCAGGTGGCAGCCTAGGTCCTGAATATGGCTTAATTAGTGGTAAAGGTGTTTTGACTTTTCTGCCTTGCAATATACAGCAATTAGAGTACTATATATCTTAGTCCCTCTCAAAACTGAGCTCACAGACCTGTGATTTGAGAGTATATATTTAAGCTTTATACAAATAGATCCTTCAGAAAATCTGTTGTTGGAACATGGTCAAGGATACAGCCGGCAGTATCACTTATTATTTCCAGGTATGGAATATCTGCCAATATGAGACATAGTCCAGAGATGACAGTCCCTTTCCTAAAGAAAGCCATTCTCCTTTTTTCCCCCAAATGAACAGTATATAACTAATTAGAATCCATTTTTAACTGCTAGGAATCTCTAAGACAAATTAGAAGTTTAACTATATAGTTCTCTGCATCTTTCATTTTGATAGACATCTTTCCCTCAATTTAACTTTCCACAGTGAATCATTTTTTTCCATCTTATTGATTTTTCTTTTTTTCATCATCATTATTTCACTGGGGTGTTTTCTTTTTGTAGTTTTCCTAAATCCTTGGTGGACTAAAACAATGTGAATTAAATTGGCCTTGATGTATCATGGCTTCATTCTTCTCTCATTTGTGATCTTCTAGAATAGACTTGAAATTTTCCAATTCTTTTCTGTTTGGTAAAGTGATTTAAAAAAAACAATCTTGTTGGAATTTTAATTGTCACAGCTTTAAAAATATATATAAATCTTTATCAAATATCACTAATGTCTAAAAAATACAAAGATTGTATTTAAAATTTTAGAAATTGTTTCCTTTTTGAAACTTACTAGTGCTTCTCCCATACTTCACAAAGTTCATACCACTCTATTTCACATCTGGCTTTCTAATAATTACCTACAAAGGGGACTGGAAATTATTTTATCTCCTAATATGATAGTTCTGGATCTTCCAGGAGTCATTTCCTGTTGCTCCATAATTCTTACTCCATTCACAATTCAATCTCTGATGAAGGATCAATGGATAACCCCAAGTTACACAATAAACTTAGGACTCTCAAGTTTATTGAGAATTTTTTTTGTACTCTTGTTTTTGTACTTATAGTTATTTCTGAAGGAAACATAAGTGGAATTAACCCAGACCATATAAGTCTAACTCATGTTCTCCCAGTCCAAATCAGCTTGGTAAAGCAAAGGAGTCAACTAGTAAAAATTAGAGTGGCTAAACCCAGATGGACCCCCAAAACATTCTAACTTCAACCAAATGAATGCCTCTTGATTAAGTTAGAAAATTCCCAAAGATTGCCCATGGGAGCTCAGGTATTTCTCCTTGTTTTAATCAGTGGTCCATAAGTTCTGGAGCCTCCTTGTTTTGCTTCTTCTGAAAATGATCACATTGTGCCCTCAGGTCATGTGGAAGCCATCCTAGGGACAGCAGGTATAAGCTATTAACATTTCAGGGAGCACATTTTTGATCCATTGGAGCTAGGTACCAAGTAGTCTGACTCCCTAGGTCAATTAGTGCTACAGGATCTGATATTTTCTATCTTTGGTCCTCAGCTTTGTGTTTCAACTTAATTCAAAAGTTACCTTTATTAGAGTGGGCAAAAATATCCACTCCCATCAGTGTTGTACTCTTGAACATAAGTCACAAAGTATTACTAGACATAAGTCCATAAAAGTCTTACAGAGATAAATATTTCTATCATTGCTCCTTATGGTCCCTGTCTTTCCTTTGAGGACTCTATAATAAATTCTGCTTTGTAGAAGTTAACACTAGCCTACCTGAGAACTTCACAATGTCTTCTTCTAGAATAAATACCTCTTCTTCTCACAGCACTGTATGACCCTGGGAACAGTCTGAAAATCCCAAATCTATCCTCTCTAAAAGTGAGCTGCTACCATAAACATAATCATCCTCATAGATTTGTTGAAAGTCCTAATAAGCATCTCACCAAAATATGCTGTTTAGATATGAACTTGGACCATTCAAAAAGCTTTATTCATTTTGAGACTCCTCCCTTCTATTAAGAAATCAAAAGACACAAATCCCATTTTATACAATGAAAATTATGAACAATTATTGCTTTAATCTTCTGCAGATGCAGTGTTCTGTAAGAAAGTATGTATTGTGGGAACATCACCAAAGTAACTGCTATGAAATAGACATAAAGAAAAGACAGAAAAAATTAAGTTCCTGTAGTCACATACGTTGCTGTGTTCTTCATTTCTTAAAACAAAATCCAGTGGCTTTAAAACAATTTATTATTTTCACTATCCACTGAGTCAACTGTACGATGCTTCTGCTAATCTGGCATGGGCTCACTCATGTAGCTGCATTTACCTGGTAAGTCAGCTAGGGGCAAACTATTTTGAATTTTAAAATGCACCATATGCCTGCAGGGTTAAATCACTCCATATAGGCTTTTATCTTCCAGGAGGCTATACCTGGCATCTTCATATAGTGACAGAGGCAATCCAAGGAGTCCAGCTCTAATTTGCAAATCTCTACATGCACCACAATCTCTTATGTCCCACTGGTCAAAGTCAGTCACATAACCAAATGAGAGTTACTATAGAATGAGATCTACAAAAAAAGTGTATCTGGGAAGGTGTGATTCCTTGCAGGCCAATAACATAGCAATCTACCATGGCAACTTCCTAGTAGGGCTGTTACTTAAAATCCTCTAAAAATCCTTCTAATACTTTAGTCCTGGTATTCTTTATCACAGTTTTTTTCCTACTTATTCCATAACTTAATATTGTGCTCTATATGTGTAATATAAAATGAATTGCATTCTGCCATCATGTATAACAAATTAGAATAAATAAATAAAAGAGCTAAAGTACTTTTATGGGTGTTCTAAGCTCATACTAGTTTAACATATCAGTGAATGGATGCCTATGTAGGACTCAAAATTATTTTGAAATTTAAAATGCACCATATGCCACAGCAAATGCTCACTACTAAATTCTTAAAGCTCTTATGAAAAGAATAAAAATTCCTTTGAATGTAAGTTCAAAAGCCTCTACACCAGGGCCAAATAGTTCCCCCACCAGGAAGAAATGCATCATTCTGCCATTGATGGCACACAAACTCCTGAGGCACTTTGCACTTCTAATCAACATTGAATGTGTTATGAAACAAAACGTCCAAATGTCTAAAGTCTTAAGAGTTAGAAAAAGAACCACTATCTTCTGGTTTCTATACCAAATATTTCCTTAAGCAAGACAAAAAGATGCCCAAAAGTATACATATATTAACAATCTGAACACCATTCAACAGTATGAACAAAACGGCAAACATCACCAAAGAAAAGGTAAGGAGGAAAGAAATGCCTAACTTTATTCCACTTTAAAAGTTGCTACTATTTTTAAAACACTCTAATAGTTTAAAGAACAGGTGAATAGGTACAGTAGTAATAATTGAACTTTTCAAGGCCTTAACTATACCTCTTGTGATTAGTTTTAGAATATATATTTTTTCATCACTTTTTAAAAACATTAATTCAAGTTCAAGCTTGTAAGTTGTTGTGAAAATAAATGTGATTTGGAAAAATGTGTGTGCCTATGGAACTGGAAGTGTGGCCAAACTATGATCCTCTGCTTCTGCCTGGGGAGTCTTGTGTCTTCTACAAACATTAATAAAACACTGGCTGTCTAGTTAATTAGCTTGCAAGTACTATACCAGGACGTTCACAGTTCTTGAAAATATGCAACTCAGCTTAGTCATTTGTAAAATGGAGATAAAACCTTCTTATAAAAGTATTATGTGGAGGGGCTCAGCAGTAGAGTGCTCACCTAGCACATGTGAGGCACTGGCTTCAATCCTCAGGACCACATAAAAATGAAATAAAGATACTGTGACAACCTACAACTAAAAAATAAATATATTTTTTAAAAAGCATTATGAGGATTAAATGAATCAATACATACAAAGTTACTTAGAAAAGTACCTACATTAAAGTATCTGGTAAATGTTATTATAATGATAATTATGATAAGTTTCAAATATATATCACTAGTTAAACAATCACATTCAAAGGACTAATGACAAGCCAAGAAATCTACCTCTTCTAGGAATAGAAAAGGTTCTATACTTAAAAATTTTCTGCTCAATATTTTTTTAAAGTTGAATAGACTCTAAATGTATTAACAAAAATTATGTATGGCATAAATACTAACATATAAAACAAGCAGAATTTCTTAAATGTTGATATGCTCAATAACTGACCTAAAAATACACAAATTTAACCAAGGTAAAAATCTTATTTCAAAAATAAATAAATAAATAAATAAATTTAAATTGTTATTGATTGCAATATATATGAAATGAATTACAGTTCTATTAACAATGTAATGTGTCTAAAAATTAATTTCCAATCATATATTGGTCAGGTTTCATTTACAGTATGGTGTTTAGCTCCAAATACAACACTTTTAAAGAGAAACTTCAGCAAATATTAATTTTTAGGCAAACCAGATTATTTTGAATATATAAAGAATAAAGAAATTTGTCCTCTTTCAATGGAGAAAGAAAAATGTATTGGGGATGATAAATTTTTAAACAGCTTGTATAGATAGAATATGTTATGCAAATATATGGCATAAAATTTGGTTGACTGCTTTCAATTAATTCCAATTCAACATAAGAAAGAATTTTCTATTAATTTTTTTTCAAATGTTGGATATTATTTCACTTTTTATGTATACCACATTTTCTTTATCCAGTCATCTCTTGAAGGGCACCATAACTTAGCTATTGTGAGCTGAGCTACAAAAATGTTGATATGGCTGCATCACTATAGTATGCTGATTTTATTTCCTTTGGATATATACTGAGGACTGAGACAACTGGATCAAATGCTGCTTCCATTTATTGTTTTTGTGATTCCTCAAAAAGAGTGGTTGTACCTATTTGCAGTCCCACCAGCAATGTATGAGTGTACACTTTTCCCCACATCCTCTCCAACATTTTTTGTTACTTGTATTCTTTGGTATTTATTTTTTTATTTAATTAGTCATACATGAAAGGAGAATGCATTTATGCACTTTGGTATTTCATACATCGATGGGGTACAATTTCTTATTTTTCTGGTTTTACACATTGTAAAAATCACACCATTCATGCCGTCATATATGCATAGAAGGTAATAATATCTGTTTCATTCTACTTAATATGCCGATATTTCTTTCTCTCCCTTCACTCCCCTCTACCTAAGATAACTCTATTCTTCCCTTATTGTGAATTATCAACTGCATATCAGAGAAAACATTCAGTCTTTAGTTTGTTTTTTTTTTGTTGTTGTTGTTGTTGTTTGAATTGGCTTATTTTGCTTACCATGATATTCTCCAACTCCTTTTATTTACTAGCAAATGTCATAATTTAATTATTCTTTAAAGCTGAGTAATATTCCATTGAAAATATACATACATATATGTGTATACATACATATAAAAAATATACCACATTTTCATAAATATGAATATATATTTATGTCCTTCATCTATTGAAGGACACCTAGCTTGGTTCCATAGTTTAGCTACTGTGAATTGGGCTGCTATGAACATTGATGTGGCTGCATCACTGTAGTATGCTGGTTTTAATTCCTATGTGTATAAATCTAGGAGTAAGAGAGCTGGGTCAAATGGTGGTTCCATTCCAAGTTTTCTGAGGAATTTACAGACTGATTCCCAAAGTGGTTGCACTAATTTTCAGTCCAATTAGCAATGTATGAGAGTAACTTTTCCTTCACATCCTCACCAACACTTATTACTTTGTATTCTTGATGATTACCATTGTGACTGGAGTGAGATGAAATCTTAGAGAAGTTTGGATTTGCATATCTCTAATTGCTAGAGATAATACTTTTTTTTCTATATGTTTGCTGATTCATGACGTTTCTTCTGTGAAGTGTCTGTTCAGTTTCTCAGTCCATTGATTGATTGGCTTATTTGTATTTTGGGTGTTAAAGTTTTTTTGATTTCTTTATATATTCTGGAGACTCTTGCTCTATCTTATGTGCATGTATTAAAGATTTTCTCCAAGTCTGTAGGCTCTCTCTTCACATTATTCATTGTTTCTTTTGGGGAGAAGCTATTACTCAGCCATAAAGAAGAATGACATTATGGCATTTGCCAGTAAATGGATGGAACTGGAGAATATCTGCTAAATGAATAAGCCAGTCCCCAAAATGTAAAGGTCAAATGTCCTCTCCAATATGTGGATGCTAACACACAACAAGGGTTCAGAGAATAAGAGTTCGGTGGATTAGACAAAGGCAAGAAAGAGAAGGGAGAGGGAATAGGAATAGGAAAGACAGTGGAATGAACTTGACATAACTTTACTACATTCATATATGAACACATGACCAGTGAAACTCCACATCATATATAACCACAAGATTAGGATCCTAAATCAAATGTTATACTCCTTGTATATATAATACATCAAAACATACTCTACTGTAATATATATGTAAAAAGAATAAAAAAATAAAAACTATATAAACAAACAGAAGTAATAGCAGTAGAGGAGAAGAAGAGGAACAGATAGGAAGAGAAGAGTGAAAGGAGAAGTACTGGGGACACTCAAGTGGAGCAAATTCTATTCCATGCGTGTATGATTATGCCAAAGTGAACATAACATACAGTTGTATATAACTTTAATGCACTAATATAAACATAAAAATAAAACTATTTATTGAATAAATGGGCAAATGAAATTAAAACTAAAAGAATAAGTTGGAGATTAAAATTTTTTATTCATGGAACTTTTTGAAAGTCACTAGACAGGACTACCAATTGTAACTTCTTCCTTCACATTCAGATTTCTTTGAATTTTATGTCCATACAAAAGCAAAGACACAGGTAAGCATTCTTCATGCTTCTAAATATTTTCTTTTTTTCTTTTTTTTTTTTAAAGAAAGAGTGAGAGAGTGAGAGAGAGTGAGAGAATTTTAATATTTATTTTTTAATTTTCGGCGGACACAACATCTTTGTTTGTATGTGGTGCTGAGGATCGAACCCGGGCCGCACGCATGCCAGGCAAGCGCGCTACCGCTTGAGCCACATCCCCAGCCCCAACTTCTAAATATTTTCATTCCTATCTTCTCTCCTTATATTTCTGTTCCATTACTACTAAGCCACTTCAAACTAAAAATTTTTTCTTAAGATTCAATCTGGCTTTCTGGTTTAACACTATTTATTCCTTCTTTGTACAGCCTGCAGTCAAAAAGCAGTTCAACAGACACTCTCGGGTAATAACTTAACTGCTACTCCCACATTTGGTTTGGAGGTATAGAAATAAATTTTAAAATCACAAATTTCCTTTTAATTCTTGGATTTCTGAACTCTTCTTACTTATTTTGCCATTTAGAAAAAACAAAAGATGTCCATGGATGAAGAATGAATACATAAATTAACATCATTAAGCAACTGATAATGAAGTTCTTTCTTAAGAACTAGCTACCTCAATAGGTCTTAAATCTTTCAATTAATCAAGAAGATGACAAGGACTATGCAGGCACAGACAATAAACACCCATCAGAACAAAAAAAAGAAGAAGAAGAAGAAGAAAGTGTGAGAGAGGAAAAAGCAAAACAGGAATTGGAGGTTGAAGTGAGAGTAGGTAGAGAACTACTTATGTTGAACACTCCAAGATAAATTCTTAATTTTAGAAATTATTAATCTGTTTTCATTCCAAACTCCTAATTATGACAGAAGAAACCTAGCACATTCTTGAAAAGGCAAAAATGACACACATAACAAAATATTTAAATCTCAAATGCATGGTTTAGATATGAAGTGTCCCCCAAAAATCTCATATGTGAGAAAACACAAAAATTTTCAGAGGTATAATGATTAGATTATTAAAACTGTAACCAAACCCATAAATTAATCCACAGTTATGGATTAACTGGGAAGTAACTGTAGGAAAATAGGGTGTGGTTGGAGAAAGTAGGTCACTTGGGGTATGCATTTGGGTTTATATTTTGTCCCTGGTGAGTAGAGAGCTCTCTCTCTCTCTCTCTCTCTCTCTCTCTCTCTCTCATTTCTGTCTATTTCATAGTTGCCATGTTCTGAACTACCTTGCAAGGAAAAGAGTCGTGAAAAATTTGGAGATGAATCTTGAGATGACTTAAAATGTTGTACATGAAACTTAATGGATGATTCCTGTGGAAATTCTGAAGACCAAAATGCCAATATACTTGTAGAGAGTAAGACTGAGATCAAGGGGTTCCAGAGGACTCTACTGGAAATTGGACAACATGCCATTCATGTTATTTTATGGCAAAGAAGTTGTTTATATTTTGCCCATGATGGAGTATTTCTGTGAGGCTGACTTTAAAGGAAGTGGACTGAATAATTTGGCAGAAAGAATTTCCAGGCAGCACAGCATTCAGGCAGTGGTATGGATATTGATGGTTGCTGTTAGTCAGGTTTACTGTGACAATCAGAAGCTGAAAGCAAGGCACAAAGATTTGAAAAATTTAGAGTTTGACCAGAAAAATCTTTGTAAAACTAGGGCTAAGGATGTTCTGTTTACTAAAGACATTATAGCCATTAACGTTATGCTAAGTTCTTTGCACAAAGACAATAGAAAAGATTACTTGAGGGTTTTTCAGAAATTGGCAAGACAATTCCCATTTCAAGCTCAAGCATGCAAAAAAAAATTATTTGAGAAAAGAAGGGATACATTACTTGCACAGTGAGATTTTACCAAGTTGTTTTACCATTCTGACCTATCCAGGTGCTCAGGCTGCTATAGCTATGGCACTAGGAGGAGACTTGGCTACTTCTCAAGATGGTAGCAGACCTGGGCATCAACCATGCCAAGGCAAGTATATAAAGCAGGATTTATTAAAAAGAGGTAACATAGACTTCTCCCAGGAGGGAGAAAGGGGACATAGCTTGTATCCTGGTATCTTAGGAAACAAGATGTTCTGCCTTTTTTATATGTCTTAGGTTTTCTTTATTCTTCTGCTCTCTTCCCCTCATCCCTCTCCTTCCAGCATATGTGACTAGGCCCGGGAATACTACCTGGGATGACTAAAAGGTGGGAAACAGGTGGGCTGAAGAGGAAAGGGCAGAATGGAAGAGTGTAGAACACACTAATTAACAACCTTATGGCTCCCTGTAGGAAGGGGCAGTTCCTGGGACAGGTTATATTAGCAACAGGTAGAAGCAGGGCCAAGTTCTAGATGAGGTTGGAGGAAGGGCTCTGAAGGAATTAACATTTCAATCCCTCAGGGGACAGTCTCCAACTTCCTGGATTTACTCAAAACCCGCCTCTTGATTTCAACCTGATTCAATTTACCTATCTATACTGACTGCCTGTCTAATTCAGGATTCACTAGTAACCATGTCCTGAGCTACATTTCTTTCTGCAACATTCCCTTTTTGCATGATGTTCTGCCTCACCTTGGTCCCAGAACTATAGAGTCAACTTTCCCTGGACTGAAACCTCTGAAACTGTGAGCCAAAATAAACTCTTTCTCCTTTAAGTTGTTATTGTTGGGCCTTTTGGTCACAGTAATGTATAGCTAACTAAAACATCATGCTAAGTGAAAAACCCTGATTCAAAGGCAACATATCACATGATTCTATTTATAAAACAGACTTCAAAAGAAACAGAAAACAGATCATTGGATACACAGGTGATGAACCCAGTCTAATTCCATTGTAAGATTGGGAGCCATCTTGTCACAAAGTCATGAAAAGTTAATTTCTGTTTTACTATAAATTACAGTGATTTCTAAAGTTGTTTGGAATTCCTGCCTATGCCTTGAACTCACCCATGCCTGGCTTTCCCTGATCAGATAACAACCATCTCTGAAACCTTAGCGGCACCACATAAATTCTGGTGTTGAGATCTAAATTTACTCCCTAACTTGAAATGTTGAACCACTTTTTTATATCTCTGTGTGTATATAAAGTATGTTGACCCCCAATCCATGTCTTTATACATGTACTTTGAATAATAATGTCCATCATATTCCACCATCCTTGCTAATTCCCTGACCCTCCCTTTCTCTCCTACCCCTCTTCCCTATCTAGAATTCATCTATTCCTTTCATGCTCCCCCTCATTACCCCACTATGAGTCAGCCTCCTTATATCAGAGAAAACATTCAGCATTTGTTTTTTAGGGATTAGCTAACTTCACTTAGGATTACCTTCTCCAATGCCATCCATTTACCTTCAAATGCCATGATTTTATTCTCTTTTATTGCTGAGTAAAATTCCATTGTGTATATATGCCACACTTTTTATCCATCAGCCACTGAAGTACAAATTTGCAGTCCCACCAACAATGTATGAGTGTGCGTTTTTCCCCACATCCTCACCAACACTTATTGTTGTTTGTGTTCATAATAGTTGCCATTCTAACTGGAATGAGATGATATCTTAGAGTAGTTTTGATTTGCAATTCTCTGATTGCTAGAGATCATGAGAATTTTTTTATATATATTTGTTGATTGATTTTTTATCCTCTTCTGAGAAGTGTCTGTTCAGATCCTTGTCTCATTGTTGATTGGATTATTTGTGCTTAGCTTTTTGAGGTCTTATATATCCTAGAAATTAGTGCTCTATATGATGTATGGGGAGTAAAAATCTGCTTCCAGTATGTGGGCTCTCTGTTCACCTCACAGATTGTTTCTTTTGCTGAGAAGGAACTTTTTAGTTTGATTCCATCCCATTTATTGATTCTTGGTTTTAATTCTTATACTATAGGATTCTTATTAAGGAAGTTAGGGCCTAATCCCACATAATGAAGATTAGGGACTACTTTTTCTCCTATTAGACACAGAGTCTCTTGTTTAATTCCTAGGTCCTTGATACATTTTGAGTTGAGTTTTGTGCATGGTGAGAGATATGGGTTTAATTTCATTTTGTTGCATATGGATTTCCAGGTTTTCCAGCACTATTTTTTTGAAGATTCTATCTTTTCTCCAGTGCAATTTTTTGGCACCTTTGTCTAATATAAGATAACTGTAATTTTGTGGGTTAGTCTCTGTGTCCTGTATTCTGTACCATTGGTCTACCAGTCTGTTTTGGTGCCAATACGATGCTGTTTTTGTTACTATTGATCTGTATTATAGTTTAAGATCTGGTATAACGATGCCACCTGCTTCGCTATTCCTGATAAGGATTGCTTTAGATATTCTAGGTCTCTTATTTTTTCAGATGAATTTCATGATTGCTTTTTCTATTTCTATGAGGAATGCCATTGGGATTTTGATCAGAATTGCATTGAATTTGTATAGTGTTTTTGGTAGTATGGTCATTTTGATCATAATAATTCAGTCTATCCAAGAGCAAGGTAGATCTTTCCATCTTCTAGGATCTTCTTTGATTCTTCTCTTTAGGGTTCTGTAGTTTTCATTGTATAGATATTTCACCACATTCATTGATTCCCAAGTATCTTATTTATTTATTTATTATTGAGGTTATTGTGAATGGGGTACTTTTCCTCCTTTCCTTCTCAGAGGCTTTGTCACTAATATATAGAAATGGCTTTGATTTATAGGTGTTTATTTTATATCCTGCTACTTTGCTTAATTGACTTACTAGTTCTAGAAGTTTTCTGGTGGAGCTTTTTGGGTCTTCTAGGTATAGAATCATACCATCATCAAGTAGTGCTAGTTTAAGAGCTTCTTTTCCTATAACTATCCTTCTGATTTCTTTCTTCTGTTTAATTGCTCTGGTCAGTGTTTCAAGAACTATGTTAAATAGAAGTGGTGAAAGAGGATTTCCCTGTCTTGTTCCAGTTTTTAGAGGGAATGCCTTCAATTTTTCTCCATTTAGAATTATGTTGGCCTGAGGCTTAGCATAGATAGCCTTTAAGATGTTGAGATATGTTCCTGTTATCTCTAGTTTTTCTAGTGTTTTCAACATAAAGTGGTGGGTAAGCCAGATTTAAAGATAGGTAGTTAGCTTAGTTAGGTAAATCAAATCTAATATTGAGTCCAATAAAGAAAATGGAGACCATATTGAAAATGGTGTTTATAAAGAAAAAGGAGTCCAATCTGAGCCCCAGAAAACCAGAACAACTGGGTAAATTGTAATGTAAATGTCTCGGAGGCTCTGAGCCTTCCTAAAGAATTGTAGCTTCCAGCAAAACAGGAAGATGCTAATCAATATGCCCTTCCTACCCAGATCAGTTATCCCTGCCCCATCAGTCCACCTGTTTCCCACCTTTTGGACTTCCCCCCACCCTTCTCCATCACATACAGGATAGAGGAAAATAAAGGTCAGAAATGTTGGAGGACAAAACAAGATCTTAGATATTAAAGAGAAAAGACTTCCCCTTTCCAAGGTTTCAGCCTTAAACTAACCAATCAAAAGATATAGGCTAGCAGATTGGATTTAAAAAAAAAGACCCAACATTGTACTGCCTAGAGGAGACTCAGCTGATAGGAAAAGACATACACATACTAAAGATGAAAACTTGGAAAAAAAATCATACCACTCACATGGACTGTGAAGCAAGCAGGGGTCTCCATAATCATATCAAATAAAGTAGACTTCAAGCCAAGGTTAATCAAAAGGCATAAAGATGGACATTACATACTGCTCAAGGGAACAATACACCAAAAAGACTTAGCAATCATAGATATACATGCCCCAAACAATGGTGCAGCTATGTTCATCAAACAAACCCTTCTCAAGTTCAAGAGTAAAACTGGCCACAACACAATAATCTTGGGTGACTTTAACACACCTCTCTCACCACTGGATAGATCTTCCAAACAAAAGTTGAATAAAGAACTAAATAACACAATCAATAACTTAGACTTAACTGACATATATAGAATATTTCAACCTGCATCAAGTAGATACACTTTCTTCTCAGCAGCACATGAATCCTCTAAAATAGACCATATACTGTGCCACAAAGCTACTCTTAGCAAATACACAAAGGTAGAGATACCACCATGCATTTTATTAGATCATAATGGAATGAAACTGGAAATCAACAACAAAATAAACAATAAAATTTTCTCCATCACCTGGAGACCAAACAATATGCTACTGAATGAACAATGGGTCACAGAAGACATCAAGGAGGAGATTTAAAAATTCTTAGAGGTAAATGAGAACATAGACACAACAAATCAAAATCTCTGGGACACTATGATAGCAGTACTAAGAGGAAAATTTATTGCATGGAGTTCATTTCTTAAAAGAAAAAAAGGTCAAAAAAATAAATGACCTCACATTACATCTTAAAGCCCTAGAAAAAGAAGAACAAATCAGCAGAAAAAGCAGTAGAAGGCAAGAAATAATTAAAATTAGAGCTAAAAATCAATAAAATCAAAACAAAACAAAATTGAAAAAATTTGACAAAACAAAAAGTTGGTTTTTTGAAAAAATAAGTAAATTTGACAGGCCTTTAGCTATGCTAATGAAGAGAAGGAGACAGAGAACTCAAATTACCAGCATACATGATGGAAAAGGTAATATCACAACAGACACTACAGAAATACAGAGTATAATTAGAAATTATTGTGAAGTCTTATACTCCAATAAAATAGAAGACATGGAAAGCATTGACAAATTTCTTTTTTTAAATAATTTTTTATTGTTGGCTGTTCAAAACATTACATAGTTCTTGATATATCATATTTCACACTTTGATTCAAGTGGGTTATAAACTCCCATTTTTACCCCATATACAGATTGCAGAATCACATCAGTTACACATCCATTGATTTACATATTGCCATACTAGTGTCTGTTGTGTTCTGCTGCCTTTCCCATCC
>NW_025999943.1:446452-462711 GCF_001458135.2 Marmota marmota marmota | reverse complement strand
GGTGGGGGGCGGCTCTGCCCCTCAGCAGGCCGCTGGGCCTGCTCTGTGGGTGGTCACAGTTCCGTCTACCTTGCCGGCGCAGGGGGAGGGGGCGGCTCTGCCTCTCAATAGGCCGCTGCTCCTCTTCTGCCGGTGGGTTGCAGGCCCGCCTACCTTGCAGGAGTGATTGGAAGCTCTGCCCCTCCGCGGGCCACTGGGCCTTTTCTCAACAAATTTCTTAAGTCATGTGATTTGCCTAGATTGAGTCAGGAAGATATACACAATTTAAAGAGACTAATATCAAGTGAGGAAATAGAAGAAACCATCAAAATCTTACCAACCAAGAATAGCCCAGGACCAGATGGATACACAGCCAAATTCTACAAGACCTTTAAAGAAAAACTAATATCAATACTCTCCATTTTTTTTTAGGAAATAGAAAAAGTGGCAGCACTTCCAAACTCATTCTATCAGGCCAATATCACTCTGATTCCAAAATCAGGCAAAGTCACATCAAAAAAAAGAAAACTTCAGACCAATATCTCTACTGAACATAGATGAAAAAAACTCTCAATAAAATTCTGGCAAATCGAATACAAATATATTTCAAAAAGATCATGCACCATGATCAAGTAGGATTCATCCCAGGGATGCAAGGTTGGTTCAACATACAGAAATCAATAAATGTAATTCATCACATCAATAGACTTAAAGATAAGAATCATATGATCATCTCAATAGATACAGAAAAAACATTTGACAAAATACAGCATCACTTTATCTTCAAAACACTAGAAAAACTAGGGATAACAGGAACATATCTCAACATCTTAAAGACTATCTTCACTAAGCCTCAGTCCAACATAATTCTAAACAGAAAAAAATTGAAGGCATTCCCTCTAAAAACTGGAACAAGACAGGGATGCCCTCTTTCACCACTTCTATTCAACATAGTTCTTGAAACACTGGACAGAGCAATTACACAGACAAAGGAAATCAAAGGGATATGTATAGGAAAAGAAGAACTTAAATTAGCACTACTTGCTGATGATATGATTGTATACCTCAGAGACCCAAAAAGCTCCATCAGAAAACCTCTAGAACTAGTACGTGAATTCAGCAAAGTAGCAGGTTATAAAATCAACACTCATAAATCAAAGGCATTTCTGTATATACTACAGAAAAATAGTAACAAAAACAGCCTGGTATGGGCACCAAAAAAGACTGGTAGACCAATGTACAGAATAGAGGACACAAAGACTAACTCAAAAAATCACAATTATCTTATATTAGACATAGGCACCAAAAACATGCATTGGATAAAAGCAACAAATGGTAATGGGAATACTGGAAATCCATATGCAACAAAATGAAATTAAACCCCTATCTCTCACCATGCACAAAACTCAACTCAAAATGGATCAAGGACATAGGAATTAAACCAGAGACTCTGTATCTAATAGAAGAAAAATAATCCATAATCTTCATCATGTTGGATGAGGCCCCATCTTTATTAATAAGACTCCTATAGCCAAGAATTAAAACCAAGAATCAATAAATGGGCTGGACTCAAACTAAAAAGTTTCTTCTCAGCAAAAGAAACAATCTGTGAAGTGATTAGAGAACCTACATCTTGGGAGCAAATTTTTACCCTTCACACATCAGATAGAGTACTAATCTCTAGGGTATTTAAATAACTCAAAAAACTAAACACCATAAAACAAACAAACAAACAAAAACCCACAAATAACCCAATCAACAAATGGGTGACAGACCTGAACAGACACTTCTCAGAAGAGGATAGTCAGTCAACAAATATATGAAAAAAATGTTCAACATCTCTAGAAATTGGAGAAATGCAAATCAAAATTACTCTAAGATACCATCTCACCCAATCAGAATGGCAGCTATTATGAAGACAAACAATAAATGTTGGCGAGGATGTGGGGGAAAAGGCACACTTATACACTACTGGTGGGACTGTAAATTGGTGCAGCCAATATGGAAAGCATATGAAGATTCCTTGGAAAACTTGGAATGGAACCACCATTTGACCCAGCTATCCCTCTCCTTGGTCTATACCCAAAGAACTTAAAAACAGCATATTACAGGTCAGAGCCACATCAATGTTTCTAGCAGCACAATTTACAATAGCTAAACTGTGGAACCAACTTATATGCCCCTCAGTAGATGAATGGATTAAAAAAAATGTTGCATATATACACAATGGAATATTACTAAGCAATAAAAGAGAATAAAATCATGGCATTTGCAGCTAAATGGATGCAGTTTGAGAATATAATGCTAAGTGAAGTTAGTCAACCCCCCCCCAAACAAAAACAAACCCAAATGGCAAATGGTGAATGTTTTCTCTGATATAAGGAAACTGACTCATAGTGGAACAGGGAGAGGGAGCATGGGAGGAATACACAAGCTCTAGATAGAGCAGAGGGGTGTGAGGGGAAGGGAGGGGGCAGGGATTCAGCAATGATGGTGGAATGTGATGGAAATAATTATCCAAAGTAAATGTATGAAGACATGAATTGGTGTGAACATACTTTCTATACAGAGATATGAAAATTTGTGTTCTATATGTGTAATAAGAATTGTGATTGATTCCACTGTCATGTATTTAAAGTATAAAAGCAATTAAAATTAAAAAAAAAAATAGTGCAGAGAGGTCCCATCTCCTCTTCACTTAACTTCAGTATCTTTCATGACTATAATATAATATCAAAATCAAGGAATTGACATTGGTACAATCTACGTACATTATTTAGATATCACTAGTTCATATATGCAATTATGTGTATGGCCTATGCAATTTAATTATCGCTGTAGATTCTTGTAACCACCACCACATCAAGTTATGTGTTGAGAGCCACAGCCGAAGGGGCCCCAGCAAACTTCCAGCTGCCAGCAAACTTCCAGCTGCCGGCTGATGATTGGCTCACAGCGGCCCCAGCAACATCTAGCTGATTGGCTCCTCTGCAGTGATGCTCATTGGGCTGTTTCCCTGCCCTTTCAGACCACGGAGCTGCTCATTGGGGGACTTTTTTGGCTCCGCCCATGTGACCCAGCCAATCGGCCTCAAGAGCAGGAGGATTGTGGGAGGTGGAGAGAAGCTTGGGTGGGAGAGAGAGGCTTGTGGAAAGCCGGTGTTGGCAGTTGAGGCTCTGAGGTTTTTTCCTGAGAGGCTGTTTTGTTTGGCATGTGTGGTTCTAAAAATAAAGTTAGTTTCTTTTGACAAGTGGCTCCTGATTGTGCCCAGCCAGACTGCGGCATTTGGTGGCTCGCACGGGGAGTGATTGAGGGTAAGTGAAACTGCTCGCCCCTGAGGGCAGGGCGAGAGGATGGGTAGCCATTTTAAGATTCCTCTTTTATTTTGCTTCACTTTTGTTTTAAGTTGCCTGTCCCTGGAGATGAGTGAGATGGAAGAAAAACCGCTCACATCTGAGGAAAAACTATTTACGTCTGAGGAACAGATAGGGAGAAAGGACGGATGCACATGTCAGGAGGATAGAAAGGCTATAATGACTTTTTGTTGTTCCCTTTTTATTTCATTCTGTCTTGGTTTTGTTTGGCATTATCTTGTTGGGTTGTATTATAGTAGAAATACGGGATCAGAAATTAGTAAAAAACAAACTGAAAGAGTGTTAAGTAAATTGTTAGAGGAAGGAGGCATCTCAGTAAAATCAAGAACAATCAGGGCATACGTTGATACAATACAAAAATGTAGCCCATGGCTTTTTAAGGAGGAGTTGTTAAATATATCACAATGGAACCATCATGGTGAAGATTTAAAAAGAATAGAAAAGAAAAGCCCAGGGACTCTGCCAGTTGGCACATTGCCATTGTGGACGTTCATATCTTGTTTGCTTAGTCCAAAGCCTTCAGTTCAGACAATGGTAGAGGAAGAAGAAGACATAATGATTCAAGTAAAAGAGAAGGTCTCTCAAGTTAGTCAGACAGAGGAAAAGATTCAAGTAAAAGAGAAGGCCTCTCAAGCTAGTCAGACAGAGAAAGAAAGTGTAAAACAGAAAAAGCCATCAGGGGGAAAGTTACAACAGGAGACTGCTACTAACACCTTTCTATCACCAGAGGGTGTAAGTGTCCAACCAACAGCACCACCTCTACAGGAGACTGCTACTAACACCTTTCTATCACCAGAGGACGTAAGTGTCCAACTAACAAGGCCACCTCCATATGCTGGGAGGTCCCCAACCCCCGCAGTTGATAGTTGGGATCCTGAGACAAGATCTCAAATATTAACATGCCCTGTATTTGAGGCAGGAGGGCAGCGATTTTACCAAGTTTTAAATTTCAAAACAGTGAAGCAGCTAAAAGAGGCTGTAACAACCTATGGTCCTCAAGCACCCTTCACTGTAAGCATGGTCGAATCCATTAACAACTTGAACATGACGCCAGCAGATTGGGCTAATATGTGTAAAGCTGTGCTAAATGGAGGACAATACCTGTTATGGAAGGTTGCCAATGAGGAATTTTGCAAGGAGACGGCTAGGCGAAATGCAGCAGCTGGTTATCCTCAGAGAAATCTAGATATGTTGTTAGGAAAGGGACCTTATGAGGATCAGCAGCAACAAATTGCATATGATCCTGGTGTATATGCACAAATTGCTGTAGATGCAATTAAGGCATGGAAGACTTTACAAGGACATGGAGGTTTACAAGGTCAATTATCTAAGGTAATACAAGGAGCTAATGAACCTTATGCTGAATTTGTAGATAGGCTTATTCAAACAGCTACCAGAGTTTTTGGGAATACAGAACAAGCAATGCCATTACTAAAACACCTGGCTTATGAGCAAGCGAATCGTTGGTGCAGAGATATCATTAGACCATGGAAACATGAAGATTTAAACACATATATTAAATTATGTAGAGACATTAATGAACAAGAGCAAGTCGTGGCAGCTGCAGTAAAACAGGCTTTAGATGCCAGAGACATTAATGAACAAGGGCAAATTGTGGCAGCTGCAGTAAAACAGGCTTTAGATGCCAGGCCAAGAACATGCTACAATTGTGAACAAACAGGACATTTTAAAAGGAATTGCCCCATTGGAGGAGGGTTTAACAAAACTAGGTATCAAAGGAGTAGAATACCAGGTATTTGCCCACGATGCCGTAGAGGGAGACATTGGGCTAATGAATGCCGTTCTCAAACCACCATAGAGGGTACTCCATTATCAAAAAACGAACAAGGACCAGGTGTTTATCCACGATATCGTGGAGAAAGGCATCGGGCTCCATTGCCAAAAAATGGACAGGGGGGCCCAATGCTCCGGGGCCCAAAACCACAAATATACGGAGCACTGGAGGAACCCAGCAACCCCATCAGGGTAGTGCCCAGGACACATTGTCCATCAGATCCCTCATCAGACAAACCAGAGGGAGCGCAGGGTTGGACATCTGCGCCTCCGCCAGAGCAGTACTAACTCCAGAGATGGGAGTTCAAATCATTCCCACAGGGGTGAAAGGACCTCTTCCCAAAGGAACAGTAGGCTTATTATTGGGACGCAGCTCTTCTACTCTAAAAGGACTTATGATAAGTCCTGGGGTAATTGATCCCGATTATGAAGGTGAAATAAAAATTATAGCCAGTTCTCCAAAGGGTATATCAGTAATTTCACCAGGAGATAGAATAGCACAGTTACTAATAATACCCAGCCTACATGATAAATTTTCCAGTCGTACTGTAGAAAGAGGTTCCAAGGGATTAGGCTCCACAGGTGTAGATTGGGCTATGCTTTCTTTAAATTTAGATTCTCGCCCCATGCTAAAACTAAATATTCAAGGACATGAATTTAATGGGCTACTGGATACAGGTGCAGACCTTAGCATCATCTCTCGTCAAGAATGGCCAAAACATTGGCCATTACAACAAGCCACTCAAACGCTTCGAGGCCTAGGAGTGGCGACTAATCCCCATAGAAGTGCAATGGTATTAGATTGGAAGGATCCTGAAGGATGTGAAGGAACTATACAGCCATATGTATTGGATCATCTTCCCGTAAATTTATGGGGACGAGATGTCCTAGATCAATTAGGTTTGACATTAACAAATAACATCAACCAAAATGCACCCACTATTATGACTAGACAAGGTTTTAGGAAAGGAAAAAGATTAGAAAAACAAGAACAAGGTATAGCAGCACCAATACAAATAGATCAAGGAACAGACAGACATGGGTTGGATTTTCAGAAAGGGCCACTGAGACAATAAAAATTACTTGGAAATCAGAAAGACCAGTATGGGTTCCTCAGTGGCCCCTGACTAAAGAAAAGATACAAGCAGCCCATGACCTGGTCAAACAACAATTAGCAGAAGGACATATACAACCTTCTGTATCTCCCCATAATACTCCCATTTTTGTCATCAAAAAGAAATCTGGTAAATGGAGATTATTGCAAGATTTAAGAGCCATTAATAATGAGATGGTTATTATGGGACCTGCTCAATCAGGGATTCCTCAATTGTCTGCTTTGCCAAAAACCTGGTATGTTTTAGTTATAGATATTAAAGATTGTTTTTTTTCAATTCCAATTCATCCTGAGGATAGTCCACGTTTTGCATTTACTATCCCTGCACTGAATCATGAAGGTCCTGATCAGAGATATGAATGGAAAGTACTCCCTCAAGGGATGGCTAACAGCCCAACTATGTGTCAAATTTATGTTAACAAAGTAATCCAGCCACTTAGAAATCAAAATCCTGAACTACAAATATTTCACTATATGGATGATGTATTATTAGCACACAAAGATAAAAACACATTGCTAGAATGTTATGCCACACTTACAAACTTATTAAAAAATTATAATCTAGAGATAGCAATAGATAAAGTACAATTAAATTTTCCAATTAATTATTTAGGAGTTCTATTATCCTCAACCATGGTCCGTCCACCAAAAATTCAAATACGAGTAGATCAACTCAAATCACTTAATGACTTTCAAAAGTTATTAGGAGACATAAATTGGATAAGGCCTTATTTAGGTATACCAACAGGAGAGTTGGGACCTTTATTTGATATCCTAAAAGGTCCATCAGATCCAAATTCACCCCGAATGTTAACGCCTGAAGCAAGAAAGGCATTAAAAATCATTGAAACATATATGGAAAATATGCATTTGGATAGAATTGATATAAGTTTGCCTTTATTATTTATTGTACTACCAACAAAAAATATTCCTACAGGAGTATTTTGGCAAGAAGGTCCATTATTATGGATACATTTATCTTATTCTCCTAACACTATTCTTACTAGGTATCCTGAGGCTGTAGGACAATTAATACTCAAAGGAATAAAAGCAGCAAAGGGAGTGTTTGGAATTTCTCCCAATAAAATTATTACTCCATATACTATGAATCAAATTGATGAGTTAGCTAATGAGTTAAATACTTGGGCAATAATCATGTGCAAATCTAATGTTTCATTTGATAACCACTTACCATCTAATCCTTTATTGTCTTTTTGGTCATTGCATCCTGTAATTTTTCCAAAAATGACAAGAAAAACACCTATCATGAATGCTCCAAATATATTCACTGATGGGTCAAATAATGGTACAGCAGCAGTAGTTACCCCTGATCAAACTTTTACATTTTTAGTACCCAAACAATCAGCTCAAAAGGTAGAGCTTAATGCAGTTTTACAAGCTTTTGTGATGTTTAAAGATTCTGTATTTAATTTATTTTCTGATAGTCAGTATGTAGTTAATGCTATAGTATCTCTTGAAGATGCTGGTAGGATTTCCCCTTCTTCTACTGTTTTCTCTTTGCTTTCCACTATACAAAGTCTAATCTGGGACAGAAAAGATCCATTCTTTATAGGACATATCAGGGCACATACAGGATTGCCTGGAGCCCTTAGTTTGGGCAATGATTTAGCAGATAAAACTACACATGACATACATATTTTCTCTACACTAGAAGAAGCTATAAATTTTCATAAAAAGTTCCATGTCAATGCTAATACTTTACAAAAGCGTTTTAAAATAACTAAGGAACAAGCTAGACAAATAATAAAACAATGTCAAAATTGTGTGACCTTTTTACCACAAGTTAATCTTGGAGTCAATCCTAGAGGATTGATACCTAACCATATTTGGCAGATGGACGTCACACACTTGCCAGAATTTGGAAAATTAAAATATTTGCATGTTACAGTTGATACTTCTTCTGGATTTTTGATGGGCTCCCTTCATGCCGGAGAAAAAACTAAAGATGTTATAGCTCATTGCTTACAAAATTTTGCCACTGTGGGTGTTCCAAAACAGTTAAAAACAGATAATGCCCCTGGTTATACTTCTACCTCTTTTAAACAATTTTGCTCAACATTTGGCATTACTCATATAACAGGAATCCCATACAATCCACAGGGACAAGGCATAGTTGAAAGAGCTCATCAAACTATTAAAATGTACTTATTAAAGCAAAAAGAAGGAATTGGGAAGGGGTATATATTCCCCAAAGATAAACTTAAAATAACCCTTTTTACTCTAAACTTTTTAAATTTGGATTCATCAGGACTTAGTGCTGCGGAAAGGCATATGTGTCCAAAAAATGTACATAAGCCCAAGGTACTTTGGAAGGATATTCTAACAGGACAATGGAAAGGTCCTGACCCAGTAATTGTCTGGAGTCGGGGGTCTGTTTGTGTGTTTCCACAGGGAGAACAGCAGCCGATTTGGATTCCAGAGAGATTAACCAAGGTCCTGACCCAGTGATTGTCTGGAGTCGGGGGTCTGTTTATGTGTTTCCACAGGGAGAACAGCAGCCGATTTGGATTCCAGAAAGATTAACTAAAGCGATTTCTACAGACCAAAAAGAAGATGATTTGGCTCAAATCCATAACAACTGATATCCAAAACTCCAGTTTGGCTATTCTTACATCTGCAACAGAACCAGGATGCTTTTTTCAATATCTATTTTATTATTGCCCTTTGCCATATCATGAAGTTCTATTTTGTTTTTTGAGCTCATACAGACCTAGGTTAATGTTTTGCTGATCAGTTCTATTTTTTGACTATAGAGTTTTTAAACATTGCAATGGAGATTTCACCTGTAAAAAGTTATAAGGCCTTTACTATAATGTTATGTGTTGTATGTATTATATTATGTGTGCACACTTGTGTTTTGTGTTATATGTTTGAATGTATGTATGTCCATATATCATATATGATGAGCGCTCATGATAAAATGGATCCAAATATTTTTTTTTCACGTGATTTATATGGTTTAATTTAAATTGGGTAAACAACTGTTGAGGATTGTTTTAATATGTAAACAAAAAAGAAGGTTAACAGATCTGTTTGTTTACTTTCACCTTTCCTTTTCATTATATTTAATAATTCTCTTAAAGACAATGTAAATTGTTAAGAAAATTGTTTTCTTTTAGTGCCTTCTGTAATGTTACATAATTTTTTCTTTAGCCATTATTGCCAGAATTCCTATCTTCATCCCAGTGCCGGTGAAGACAATGTAAATTGTTAAGAAAATTGTTTTCTTTTAGTGCCTTCTGTAATGTTACATAATTTTTTCTTTAGCCATTATTGCCAGAATTCCTATCTTCATCCCAGTGCCGGTGAAGACAATGTAAATTGTTAAGAAAATTGTTTTCTTTTAGTGCCTTCTGTAATGTTACATAATTTTTTCTTTAGCCATTATTGCCAGAATTCCTATCTTCATCCCAGTGCCGGTGAAGACAATGTAAATTGTTAAGAAAATTGTTTTCTTTTAGTGCCTTCTGTAATGTTACATAATTTTTTCTTTAGCCATTATTGCCAGAATTCCTATCTTCATCCCAGTGCCGGTGAAGACAATGTAAATTGTTAAGAAAATTGTTTTCTTTTAGTGCCTTCTGTAATGTTACATAATTTTTTCTTTAGCCATTATTGCCAGAATTCCTATCTTCATCCCAGTGCCGGTGAAGACAATGTAAATTGTTAAGAAAATTGTTTTCTTTTAGTGCCTTCTGTAATGTTACATAATTTTTTCTTTAGCCATTATTGCCAGAATTCCTATCTTCATCCCAGTGCCGGTGAAGACAATGTAAATTGTTAAGAAAATTGTTTTCTTTTAGTGCCTTCTGTAATGTTACATAATTTTTTCTTTAGCCATTATTGCCAGAATTCCTATCTTCATCCCAGTGCCGGTGAAGACAATGTAAATTGTTAAGAAAATTGTTTTCTTTTAGTGCCTTCTGTAATGTTACATAATTTTTTCTTTAGCCATTATTGCCAGAATTCCTATCTTCATCCCAGTGCTGGTGAAGTCAAAGATAAAACCAATCTACAGCTTCTACAATAGCCATCACTGAACTGCTTGCAGAACTTGCCTGGACACATTGTGAGCTCACCTGTATGCATTGTGAACTATCTGTTGGTGCAGCGACTTGTGGTAGTGTTGGGGTATTTTTGCTGATGATGTCATTGGTGGTACAATTTTTCCAAAAGGAGCCGTCAATTGGCTTGGTGTATCTTCCTCCCTTCTGCTTGTCATGATCGTCCAGCTAAAATTTGGGGGCCAACAGAGGTGAGGCAAAGAACCTCACCCCCCCGCTGGTACAAAGACCTCTCCACAGGTGTGGCTGTATACTGGACCGGTAGTCAGTGACGGGTAAGATCCAATTGCAATGGTACCAACCTAAGGACCATATGTACTATTGGACAACCTAAGGCAGGCACGGTCCCTAAGCCACATGCTTGTTGTTTAAACAGAGAGGGGGAGATGTTGAGAGCCACAGCCGAAGGGGCCCCAGCAAACTTCCAGCTGCCAGCAAACTTCCAGCTGCCGGCTGATGATTGGCTCACAGCGGCCCCAGCAACATCTAGCTGATTGGCTCCTCGGCCCCAGCAACATCTAGCTGATTGGCTCCTCTGCAGTGATGCTCATTGGGCTGTTTCCCTGCCCTTTCAGACCACGGAGCTGCTCATTGGGGGACTTTTTTGGCTCCGCCCACGTGACCCAGCCAATTGGCCTCAAGAGCAGGAGGATTGTGGGAGGTGGAGAGAAGCTTGGGTGGGAGAGAGAGGCTTGTGGAAAGCCGGTGTTGGCAGTTGAGGCTCTGAGGTTTTTTCCTGAGAGGCTGTTTTGTTTGGCATGTGTGGTTCTAAAAATAAAGTTAGTTTCTTTTGACAAGTGGCTCCTGATTGTGCCCAGCCAGACTGCGGCAGTTATGACTGTTCCATCCCCACAAAGAAAGTTTTTCTACATCTCTTTGTAGTCATTACATTTGATTTTTGTGTCTATGAGTAAAATGTGACCTGTACTTGTCTTCTAATTCTAGTAGTTTTATCCTGGATTCCTTACGATTTTCTACATCTGATACCACAGCTGTGCTAGTCACAAAATTGACTGGCAAAACAATTTTACTTTCTTTCCAAACTGGCTTGATATTCAAATATTTGTATTCATAAATTCTCTTTTTCTCTTTCCTGCCTTATTGCCCTGGTTAAAACTTCCATTGCAGCACTGCATAGAAGATGTGGGAGTAGATACTCTTGTTTGTTTCTGATTTTGTGGGGAAGGCATTCAGCCTTTTACAATTAAGTGTGATATTGGTTGTAGGAATTTTTATGCCCTTTATCAGGTTGAGAAGTTTTCTTCTATTTTTGCTGCAGGGGTTTTTCAAACATATATATTTTTATTTATAATTGGCACTTATTAATTGTTTGACACATAGTTGATGTATATAATTATGGGGTTCAGTGTGACTTTTCAGTGTATATGTACAATGAGTAATGATCAGATCAAGGTAATTGCCATATTCATCACCTTAGATTCCAGCATTTTACATTACTGTCATAAGTTTAATATAGTTGCTGCTTCAGCATCCATGTTAGGCTTGATGTGAGGCTATGTTTGTTGCTCACTCACGTCATGACACCTTTCTCCTAGTTTAAACTTCCCCTCCTAGTATTGTTGCATGTAATACATCTTCCTTGTACTCAATGAGTCAAAATCCAACACACTCTACAGCACTATGACTAAAACCTAATGGCTAAACCAGAGTCATGTGCATAAATTTCCTTCTGCATCTGATTCATTAAACTAGCCAATGTAGAACCCCTGAAGAAATGTGTAAAGCACAGCACCCCTTGATAAAAACATGAAAATTCTCCTTGCTTCTATCTCATGCTCCACCTGTTGGGTCAGCATGCAGCTGTCCCTGGACCTTTTGTGAGCATCCCTGACCTCTCTTAAACCTAAGAATAACAAACCTTTTTCATTTCATACATTTTGTCCTATTTTACTTATTGTGTCTCACTTGATGTTATGTAGTGTTCTTCTCAACATTATTTATCTTTTTTTAATTAACAGTAATAATCATGAACGGATATTGGGTTTTAAGAAATGGTTTTTTTCTGCTCTATTGAGATGGTCATATGGTTTCATTCTTTACTAATATTATTTATTGTACTAGCTGGCTTTTGGAAATTAAACTAACCTTGTATTCCTATAATAAATCCAACTTGTTTCATGCTGTTATGTTCTTTTTATGTGTTGCTATATTTTGATACCATTTGGTTGAGGAGTTTTGCATTAGTATTCATGAGGGAAACTGAATTATAGTTTTCTTGTGCTGCTTTTGTTTGACTTTGGAGTAGGTAAAACTGGCTTCCTAGAATGTATTGAAAAGTGTTTTGTCTTTTATTTTCTGGAAAGTTTGTGAAGGATATTTCTTCTTTAAATACTTATCTGTGAAGCTATTTGGACCTGAACTTTTCTTTGTAGCAGTATTTTTAATAACTATAATTCAATTTCCTGTTAGAGATTTATTCAGCTTTTTTTCTTTCTTTTCTAGTCAGTTTTATTAATTTATAATTTCCATAAATTTTCATTTTCATTGTCTAGTTTGGTGGCGTAATTTAATTCACTATATTTTTTACAACTCTTGTAAAATTTTTATTAGTAGTAGTGATCAATTTTCTCCCCTGATTTCATCATTTTGTGCATTTTTCTCTCTGTCTGTGTAGCCAAAATTTGTTTTTTCAGTTTATCTCAAACCATCTATGTAGGATTTAACCTTAAAATTCTTGGGAAAAAAAAACAATACAAACAAACAAACAAGCAAACAAATAAAAAATCCAATGTCTCTGACTCCCTTTTTGACTCTAGAGTTTAGGATGCTGATTGTGTAGGACTTTCTTTTGACTGTTAAACTAGTATATTTAATCCCTGTGAAATCATCAAGGAGAGAGAAACTAGGTTAAAATGCAGAAATAAAATATTCCAGCTGGAAAAGGGAAAAGATGTTGATAAATGAAATTAATTAATTATAGTAATTATTGTTTTTTTGTTTAACATTAATTACTTTTTTGATAGTAGGCAAATACATTTAAAGATTTTAATATTCTATAGCCTGTATGGGTGGGTAATCCTCCTATTCCAGACAAATGTTAAATTGAATGTCAGTATAAGAAATATGATAGAAAGCAATAGCATTCTTTTACCAAGAAGAGTTTTACTCCTCCCACCCCTTTTGGTTGTTTTGCACAGTCTTACATACATTGTCACTTTGCCTACTTTATTTATTTATTTTTTTGTTGAACTTAATTCCCTAGTGTGGGAGGAAAGAACATGAGTTTTTCTGATCATTCTCCCTCCAGCATTCTGTAGACGTGATATAGCCCTTGCAATTGCCCTTTACCACCAGAAGGTAACATTCCTGACAGTTAGGGTTAGCATGGATTATGCTTGGTCATCAGAAATGAATGACAAGGGAAATAAATGAATGAGCCTAGAACAAAATGAAATTTAAAGATAAGTAAAATACAAATATGTCTAATAGTTGTTTTTTGTAGTTTTCCTTGCTCAAAAATGCTTGTCCTTTTCTCAGAAATGATGTAGTATACCACAAATTCAAAACACATGTAGTTTTCTGTTTCTCTCAAGATACTCTTGTTTAAAAAAAAATGTAAAGAAACACCTAAATCTCATTGATGCTACTTTCCATGGGCTTTGCCCAATACTAACTGAGCTTTAAATTTATATTTTCTTACAGGCTTGATTAACATTAAGTTATTCCTTCTGAAGTGTTAGATTTCATATTTTCTGATTTGCTTCATGTTGAATGTTAGGTAGGGTTGCCTAATTCCAGTGTCAACCTCAATTTATTTCGAGTGATTTTGGAATTTCTATTTTTATTTATTCATTTATTTATTTGGAGTACTGGGGATTTAATCCAGGAGCACACTGCCACTTAGCCAAACCCCAAAACTTTTTTTAATTTATTTTTTTTATTTTGAGACAATGTTGCACAAAGTTGCTGGGGATGGCCTTGGGGTTATAGCTGTGCACCTCTGCACCTGACTCTGGAATTTCTATTTTTAAAGATGTCTTGCAGTTATTGTTGATTGATAAATTGCTTAACCTCAATGGAAGGAATATCTAAGTGGATGGAATGGGATTTCTTTTCCTAAATTGAATAGAATTTGAACAACATGAATAATCTCATTAAAGTACTAAAATAAATCAAAAGATTTACCAAATTTTATTGAAATTTATGTTCATAGAATTTCTTTTTTTAATTGGTTGTTCAAAACATTACAAAGCTCATGATATATCATCTTTCATACATTTGACTCAAGTGGGTTATGAACTCCATTTTTACCCCAAATACAAATTGCAGAATCACATCGGTTACACACTCACATTTTTACATAATGGCATATTAGTGACTGTTGTATTCTGCTACCTTTCCTATCGCCTACTATCCCCGCTCCCCTCCCCTCCCATCTTCCCTCTCTACCTCATCTGCTGTTGTTCAATTGTCTCCCTTGTTCCCCCCCCCCTTTCCCCTCACAACCTCTTATGTGTAATTTTGTGTAACATTGAGGGTCTCCTACCATTTCCATATGATTTCCCTTCTCTCTCCCTTTTTCTCCCCCCACTTGACTCTGTTTAATGTTAATCTTTTCCTCATGCTCTTCCTCCCTGTTCTGTTCTTAGTTGTTCTCTTTATATCAAAGAAGACATTTGGCATTTGTTTTTTAAGGATTGGCTAACTTTGCTTAGCATAATCTGCTCTAATGCCATCCATTTCCCTGCAAATTCCATGATTTTGTCATTTTTTAGTGCTGCGTAATACTCCATTGTGTATAAACGCCACATTTTTTTTTATCCATTCATCTATTGAAGGGCATCTAAGTTGGTTCCACAGTCTAGCTATTGTGAATTGTGCTGCTATGATCATTGATGTGGCAGTATCCCTATAGTACACTCTTTTAAGATCCTCAGGGAATAGTCCGAGAAGGGCGATAGCTGGGTCAAATGGTGGATCCATTCCCAGCTTTCCCAGGAATCTCCATACTGCTTTCCAAATTGGCCTCACCAATTTGCAGTCCCACCAGCAATGTACAAGTGTACACTTTTCCCCACATCCTCGCCAAAACTTATTGTTGTTTGACTTCATAATGGCTGCCAATCTTACTGGAGTGAGATGTTATCTTAGGGTGGTTTTGATTTGCATTTCTCTGACTGCTAGAGATGGTGAGCATTTTTTTAAGTACTTGTTGATTGATTGTATGTCCTCCTCTGAGAAGTGTCTGTTCAGGTCCTTGGCCCATTTGTTGATTGGGTTATTTGTTATCTTATTGTTTAATTTTTTTAGTTCTTTGTATATTCTGGATATTAGGGCCCTATCTGAAGTGTGAGGGGTAAAAATTTGTTCCCAGGGTGTAGGCTCTCTATTTACCTCTCTTATTGTTTCTTTTGCTGAGAAAAAACTTTTTAGTTTAAGTGGTCCCTTTTGTTTATTCTTGTTATTAACTCTTGGGCTATGGGCGTCCTATTAAGGAATTTGGAGCCCGACCCCACAGTATGTAGATCGTAGCCAACTTTTTCTTCTATCAGACGCAGTGTCTCTGATTTGATATCTAGCTCCTTGATCCATTTTGAGTTAACTTTTGTGCATGGCAAGAGAAAGGGATTTAGTTTCATTTTGGCACATGGATTTCCAATTTTCCCAGCACCATTTGTTGAAGATGCTATCCTTCCTCCATTGCATGCTTTTAGCCCCTTTATCAAATATAAGAAAGTTGTAATTTTGTGGATTGGTCTCTGTGTCCTCTATTCCGTACCATTGGTCCACCTGCCTGTTTTGGTACCAGTACCATGCTGTTTTTGTTACTATTGCTCTGTAATATAGTTTTAAGTCTGGTATCGCTATACCGCCTGATTTCGCACTTCCTGCTTAGAATTGCTTTTGCTATTCTGGGTCTTTTGTTTTTCCATATGAATTTCATGATTGTTT
>NW_025999943.1:439272-442482 GCF_001458135.2 Marmota marmota marmota | reverse complement strand
ATTTGTAATATTCTTGTTTGAGTTTTTAATTTGGTTTATAGTTTCCTGCATTTCTAGGATTACTGTTTGATTTTTTTTAAGATCTCTATCTCCTGGTAAAGCTCATTCTCTGCCATTTGAATTTGTTTGTTTAATTCGTTTTCAAAATATACTTTCATTGCTTGGACTTGCTGTCTCATGTCTTCTCTAATATTCCTTTCCATCTGAGTTAGGTATGCCTTGAGTTCTTTCCCTATCCATGTTTCTGATGCTTCTAGGTCCTCCTGTAGATTTAAGTTGTCCTGCATTGTTTGTACTCCTTTTTTCCCTTGTTTTATCATGTTGTTCACATTACTTTCCAGCTCTATTTGATTGCTGTATTTCTGCTCTCTCCTATAGATTTGTTTTGGTTTTGTATATCTCTGTTGTCTTTCCTTTGTGTTGGTAGACTATGCCTGCTAAAGTGGATTCCGCTGGGAAGGAATTCCGACAGCCGAGCTCCAGTGACGTCACCTCTCTACTATGGCAGGCCCCAGGCTCCTTGCCGGGGTGTCCAAATGGGGGGGTGGGACTGGACTGTCTCTGGTTGGTTTCAGCTCCCGGTCGCCAGTGGGCAGGCGATCTCTAGCTGCCCAGTCACGCAGTCGGTCACCGGCAGGTGGGCATTCTCCAGCCACCCAGTCGTGAGGGCCTGGCCTCTAGTCCCCTGGTTTCTCCTGCTAGTCCTGGCTTCTCCTGCTAGACCAGTGTTCCCCTGAGTGATGCCTCTCAGCAGTTCAAACTGTACTCTGGGCCTGCCGTTTGCTGGGTTTGGAGGGTGGCTATTGGGAATCCCGGCACTCTATTGTTTTGATTTTTCCCGCTTGCCCCTCCCCCAGCGCTGGCAAGACAGGTTTCGTTTTCACCACTGATGGGAGGGGGAGTTGGAGGTCAGGTGTCTCTAGCTTTCCCCGTGTCTTTATGCAGGCTTGTTCTGATAATCCCTCCCCTGGAAAGCCTAGGAGAGATTTTATGGGAGTTCCCTGCTGTATGGGAGATGGGTTGAGTAACACACACCTGTTTTATTGTTGCAATCTGTCAGAGACTGGCGGTGGTTACATCAGCTCTCCAAGATGGTGGCCGCTGGCTTCCTTGGTGGAGTTTCCATTGTGGGGGATAGAACTGGACCGTTTCTTTCCCAGCCTGAAATCCCGAACTCAGCCCGGTGCTCAGTGAGGGCACAGCCGGCAGGATTCCACAGAATCCGTAGCAACGATTCTCTCTGCTTGCTGGTCGCTTCTCGGCAGCGCCCCGCCATCTGTAGCCGCGGGGGGGGCCTTGCGGATCAGTCAGCCTGGATCTCCGGTCGCACAGTTTGCTTATGTTTGAGATTCAATTACCGTACCTTGGTGCTGGAAATCCTTCCTCTAGGTTTCAGTGCACCCGCATTTTGCTGTAAATTCCTAACAAGATAGTTTTTTGTTTTTCTAACTCCTTATTCACCTGTGCAGTGACGCGGTACACGGGGTGTGATGCACTCTATTCGTGGCCATCTTGGAGAGTCCCAGAATTTCTAAATTAAGGACTGGAGTTGTGGCTCAGAGGTAGAGCATTTGCCTACCATACTTGAGGCACTGGGTCAATCCTCAGCATCTCATAAAAATAAAATAAATGTATTGTGTCCACCTGCAGCTAAAAAATAAATGTTTAAGAAAAAAAGGTTAAAATCCTTTAAAAAGATTCTGAATTAAAAGTTTAATTACTTTTAAAATGGATTGAAGTCCAGCAAGATTTGGGTTGACCATAGCACTTTGATCTGTTGCCTTTTTCTTTTCCTCTGAGAAATTTATGGGTAAACCACCTCTTGTTTTGATGAGAAACACTCTCTTTTAGCTATTTGGCATTTTGTTTAAAAATGTATTTTAAGAAAGATCAGCTATTTAAAAGAAAGTCTCAAAATCACTTCTTTTCTAGGGAAAGTTTTCCAAATATGTATATTATCAGTGGAAGATAATCAGAATTTCTTGATTTAAAACCTAATAAAATTTCTTTCCTTGACAATCATTTGCTATAAATTGCTTTGGTATGATTAGAACAGAAGACATCATTTTAAATACTGAATACAGAGAAAAATACAGTGACCTTTTTCAGTCTTTACTTTGGGTGTATGAGCCAATATGGGCTTACCTCTATTTGCTGAGATTACTTTCTGATCTTAGAGTCAGGAATACAGGTGTCCACATAGTTGATATGTTTGTGGTTTGTAGACCCTGAATTCTGATTCAGCTTCCTATGTAGAAGGTCTGGAATCAACTTTGTGGTTCCTCTTAAGCCAATGTATCGGACTTAAAGGAATGCTTTTTTGCATGAATCACATTTTGACCTTGTTTAATGATTCTGCTTTCTCTCTTTTTTTTTTCACTTACTTCCAATAAATGTTATTTTTCTTTTTCAACATAGCAGGTTGTAGGTAAATGCAATCATGTGTATAGTTCCTAATTAGACCTATTTCCCTGTGTAAGTTTACACTCTAGCCTGAGTGATTGGTCATTACTAGTTCTGATGGGACAGCATCATCAGGAGCAGAGGTTTGAGGGCGAGACTGACTTGGGTTCTCATCTTGGCTTTGTTATTTCTTGGCTGTGTGATTTATGGGATCCTTCTTAACATTTGTGAGATTTGATGTCCTCATCTAAAAAATAATGCCTACCCCACAGGCTTATTTTAAGAACACACTTAAGTAAAAGAATGTAAATAATAAATAAAGGGCCAACTACTGTATGGAGAAAAGAAAATTGCCCAGTAACTGACAAAGGATAATAGCAATAGAAAGAAAAATCCCTAAAAATCTTTAGATCTGTGTGTGTGTGTGTGTGTGTGTGTGTATGTGTGTTAAGACCACACGTGAGAAAAGAATGAACATGGAGGAAGATGGCCGCTGCGTATGGGGGTTGCTGAAGTGCTGAGCGTGGTGCTCAGAACAGCGGCTTTAATAGAGATTTCGCACAGTCTGTTAGAGCTCCTTTCACCATTAATCTGTAGCGGACCACTTTGCCAAGCAGCAGGAAGAACAAAGAGATCGAAAAAGAGACGCTTGGCTCCCAGAGGCTTGGCTGCTCAGAGCCGCGGGCGCTTTGCTCCCATCTGCTTCCTCTTTCACTTCGCTCCGGGCAGAGAAGCTGAATGTGTAATCAGCAGTGGATTGTAAGTACCCGAGGCAAAGAAAGCTCAGTGCGCCCTGCCTTTTTTTTT
>NW_025999943.1:427734-434183 GCF_001458135.2 Marmota marmota marmota | reverse complement strand
GAGAGAAGATGGGAGGGGAGGGAGGGGGGATAGTAGAGGATAGTAAAGGTAGCAGAATACAACAGTTACTAATAGGGCATTATGTAAAAATGTGGATGTGTAACTGATGTGATTCTGCAATCTGTATTTGGGGTAAAATTGGGAGTTCATAACCAACTTGAATCTATTGTATGAAATATGATATGTCAATAGCTTTATAATGTTTTGAACAACCAATAAAAAAATAAATTAAAAAAAAAGAAAAGAATGAACAAAAGTAACCTATAAGTCTTTTTCAGTTATTAATGTATCTTCTAGTATGATTGATACCTTGAAAGCATTATTAGTGAGAAAAATGATGAAAGGTGCTCTGTGGATGCTTAAAGTGGTGTTAGAAAGAATTAATACTAAGGTAGTAATTTGAAGTCTGGGTCTTTCTTAGTGAAAAGAGAACAATAGCTTTGACAAAGTGGCTTGGACAGAGCATGGATAATTACATTAGTTTCCATAGAAATGTGCGTTTGTGTACTATTCATGGTGCTAAGTCTCTTTAATTGTGTGATCACATTGATGATGTTTACAACATGCTGTAAGGTAAATTTATCAGATGATTCAGGTCACATGGTAGCAAATTCTAAAGGGAGTTAATAAAGATAAGAAAGATTGTTTATATATTCCTTATTGGGTGAGAAATGAAAAGGTTCTCATTATCACATGAAAAGGAAAAGCTACTCCAAGAATTGCTGATTCTAGTGTAAGGCTCATTCTCTTACATTGTACATGTTGTCATTGTGCTTTTTCTCAAAATAGTAGTACTTATAGATGCAGAGTAGTTTTAGAGTTGGGAGAGGTGGGAGTGAAATTAGAGTCCAGCACTTAATTAAGTGCTATAGGTGGTACTCTTCCATTGAAAGTTCCTTATTTAATTGAAAGTTGGTTTTGAAGTTATCAATATGTTAGTCAAAATAACAAAATACTGAAGGTAATTAACTTATAAGTAGCTTAGTAGAATTTGTACTACAGAAGTAAAGGGCTTCCTATTGACATGATCCACTATGAAATGTGTTGCAGGCTTACTTTGGGAAATATGTGTTTAGTGCACTGGATCTGTGACCTCTGTAAGATTGTACACTTCTGCCTAATGTTTATTTAACATCCTGACTTTTAAGGGATCCCCTTACTCAGAAAAGCACAAATTGGGGCCTGGGGTTGTGGCTCAGCAGTAGAGTACTCCTTTTATACATGTGAAACTCTGGGTTCGATTCTCAGCACCATATTAAAAAAATAAATAAGTGAAATAAAGGTATTGTGTCCAACTACAACTAAAGATTATATATGTCTGTGTGTGTGTGTGTCCGTGCCCACACGCACATGCTCATATAAGCACACACTTGGTTTTGTAGGATTATTAAAATCAAGCAAGGATCATAACAAAAAATCATTCCTTCCTGATGCCTCTTTTTCTGTCATCATGCATTAGTCATTTAGTAGCATGGGACTATTAAATTAACAGAATGGTGGCCCTTTTCCTCTTGCTTTTTCTTGGTGACTAATGGTTTCTGCTGAAACATTAATAAAACATCACAAGGATTTAAGATTTTAATAAATCTGTCAAATGAGGCCTTTTTAAAATTTATTTTTGGGAAACACTTGCCAAGAATACTTCTCTAGAATGGTCATTTATAAAGTTAAAAATTGTGTCTAATTTCTCATACAATGTAGTGAGCACAATATAATAAACACAGGCCATCATTTTTGGATTAAAGAGTATAAGCATTAAAGAGTAATGTGAGTAAGGTTGATGCTGAGAATGATGCTGTGGAAAAATTACTTCCTAAGCATAGACAAGAAATGATTGAATTTGTTACCATGAATCCCATTAGATTTCTTGACTTTTATGGGTTTTTTTTGAAAGCTTCCCTCTAAGTTATTTGAGGTTGCTGGACATGGATACTATAGGACCTGGATAGAATTATAAAGCCCTGATGGGACCTCATTCAATACATAGTCTTGATTTTGTTTATAAATTTTTATAATAAAATGATCGTCATTTTTTCAAGTAGTTTAATATTTGCCTTCCTTTATTTTTGGATCTTATTTGAAAGACCTTTTCCACTGCAGGACTGATTACAAGTTATTTTCATTGTTTCTTCTAATTCATTAGTGGTTTCATTTCATGCATTTTTTTCCTGTATTTGGAACTTCTTTTGGTATAAAGGATGAGGTAAGGACTTAATTTTTCCCCCTCCTAATGGGTATCCAATTGTAGTTATTTGAAATGCTATGTACATCTTATCCTGAAGTCATTTTCTATATTTTTCTTATCTATTCCATTACAGATTTATTTACAAAAATCATGTCAACACCATGGTATTTTAGTTATTATAGCTTTATGGTGTTTTAATATCTAATAGGGGATGTTTTATAATTTTATTCTTCTTTTTCATATTTGTTTTTGTTTTACCTTAGGAACTTTAAAGTCAACTTATCTGGTTCTTTAGAAAATTGTCATAGATGCTTATGAAATCTTCCCTCTGTGAAAAATTCTTAGAGCCCGATCTGTATTATAAATCTGGAGACCTAGTTTTAGAATTTTCTCTGACACTGGCTCTGTAATAAAGACATTAGATTCATGTTTTATTATTGTAAAGATGTTTTCAGGTACTTTAAAAAGAATTACTGTATACTTGCAAAATTTTTGTCTATATTTTCATCAGTCACTAGGTAGAGCTCTTGTAAAAATTCTCACAATTTTTAGCATTACTAAGGGTTCCTTATGCTTACAAAAATTGAAAATAGAGTTCCCTGAGCTATTTTTTTAAAAAATTCAGTTGTGAATAAATAAAAAGTGGTATATCATTAGTCTGATCTAGGATTGAATTTACATCTTTGTAGCCGCTGAAAGGGCTACTACCAAGGAAGATTCCATAAATGATTCTTGGCAAGTTTATTTATCTGTTTCTTTCTTTTCTTTTGAGACCAGTTGGTGTTTTGAAAGAAACCATATTGTCTAGATTTTCAGAGTTCTCCAAAAATAGGATGGAAGAGTGTGCTATTTTTGAAGCATGTAACATGATTGCATCTTCAGTAGAATAAAGTGATTTGAAAGCTCGTTCTAGTGTTGTCATAGTTGGAAATTATGATTGAAATAATACCTATGTATCTTTTTCCCATTCTTAGTATTCATTGTTAGGAAAGAGCAGCTGGACAGAGTGGTTGATTTATATAAGACAATTAAGGCTGAGATAATTCTGAGAAATCAAACTCTTCATTCCGAAGGGCAAATCAAATCTATAGTTTGTATAATTCTGTAATGGATTGGAAAGGATGGAACAAATTTTAAGAGAAAATTGACCTTCAGCTGTTGACGAATGACAGTCATCATTAAATTAAAATGAGTTTTTAAAATGAAGAGACCAAAAGTTCTTTTGTCCCTTTAGGAAAATTGCTTTGGGCATTCACTGATTTAAGATTTCCATGGGACCTAAAACAGAAAACCCCTAAGAAAAGTTTAATAGTAATCATAAAATTTCATCAGGAAAAAAATTCTTAAGTAGAGGGTAAGGTTTTTAAGTGGTTGGGTCTTGTTGCAATAGTCAGTCTGCTAAGGAGCTGTTTGTAATGCTTCTACATGAAAATAAATATGATAATCAAATAAGCCGATACGAATTATCACTATTGAAATTGGCAAGATGAAGGGAGTTTAGGAAAAACAAGATTATAAATAGGATTCAGGACTAGAGAATAAATTTTAAAATTTTGCAGTGGAAATCAGTTTATTGAATCCTCAAGTGCTGTTTATTTTGTGCACAACAGAAATAGTCTATGCCAGGTTGTGGGGCTCCTTAAAATGCACAGCTACTAGTGTGCATTTTCACTACCCCATAGCATGTGTGACCAGAGAAAATCAAAACCACACAGCAGAATAAACAGTTTTGGGTTTCTAAAGTTACATAGTAGCCCCAAATAGACTTCCTGTATTCAGTTGTCACCACAGATTACCTTTGGAAAATGTTCTTTTCTCTAGAGCCTCATTTGGTCTTGTGGCCCCATTACAGATTTAAAATCTTAATTGACAGCCTACTCTACCAGTAGAGTGTGAGAGTACATCTGTCCTATGATCCTGGCCAACAGTGGGATTTTTCATGTCTTAATATTGTTAATCTAATAAATTAAAAGGTATTGCTTTGGCTTCAATTTGCATTTCCTTATGCTGTATGAGGTTGAGCATTTTTTCATGCCTTTTTTTCAAATAATTAGTAGATGGGTCATTCATTGGTTCCTTCCTGTTTTTAACTGAGTCAAATTGGTGGGTTTCATAGGGAATCTTATTTTGTGAGAATTACTAGTTTGGAAAAAGTTTTAACTTCCTATCAGGGTTGAAGTTTAGTGCTTAAAATGGTTAATTTGGGCATTGGCTAAGGTGGGATAGAAGGAGCAAGTTTCTACCTTGAAGTAATAAGGAAAGTGGTCCCTGAAGAGGTGGGAGGTCTTGTGATTGGTAGATATCAAATCTTTGCTACAAATTGAGCCCAGCAGGGATGAACAATTGTGTGGTGTAGAAAGTGACTTATGTATGCAAGCAATAAGGTCCTACTAAGACTTAGAGATTTCAGTGTTCTGTGGCATAATTGATAAATGTATTTGTATGAGGCGTCTTGATGTTTGGGCATAGTCAAATGTTGAAAATAAAATAGGTTACCATGATAATAACTTTTATAATTGTCCTGCTTATTACATTGAATTAAAACCAAGGCAGTGATGTCTAAGGCATTTTCACATTTTTTTACATTAGTTTATTTACTGTCCTCTATTCCTGTACCTATGTGAGGGCAGGTGATGGTTCATCTCTAAGATCAGGTGTACAGTGTGGAAAGCCATTCTAGCACGTGATTGAGCTACCTCCCTGGCTGGGTATGAGGCATTCAGATAAGCTGTGTCAGAGCTTTTCCCCACCCTTCCTAGGTGTGAGGGCTTGTCCGTGTGGGGGTGTGACTGACCATTGACCTGAAAACCAATCACTGGCCCTGACCTTGGAATGCTGTCCCCCACAACCTTTATTGGATGGAATTTTCCCCTGAATTTTTTGTTCCCCAATAAAAGCTCACTCTCTGGTGTGCTTCTCTCTCTCTCTCTCTTGCTGGTCTCTTGTGTAAACCTCACTACCGCCAGGTGGCTAGAGGCAGGAGCTGGGAGGGGCTGTCTCTGAGCTGAGCAAGAAAAAAGGTAAATTGAGTATTATGTGTCTTTAATTTGATCTCACTAGTTAACTTCTATGTTTCGAACCTCTAGTATGAAGCTAGCATGCTGGTCGCGCGACAGAATTGGCGCCCAACGTGGGGCATATTAGATTAACTAGGTTGAGTGGGAATGCGCTATAGAAATAAGGAATTGGTGACAACTTTGGGGTCACAAAAGTACCAGGAGGTACTGAAGTGATGAGACATTAAATTATTAATAATGGGAAATTCAACTTCTACTGATAAGGACATGTACTTGACTATTTTAGAAATGATAATTAATCAGAAAGGAAAACAGATAAAAAAAGACTCAGTTGTTACAATTCTTAAAGGTTGTATGTGAATTTTGCCTTTGGTTTTGTGACCAAGATTCGCCAAATTTACATACTTGGGACAAATTAGGAAGGAAATTACATAAAATCTGCCTTTCTAATGAATTACTTGGAAATATTGAGATTATACAAAAGGTCTGGACTGCTTTAGAAATTTGCCTTTTTGACTATATGGGCCATAGTCCGTGGCCCCCTGAAAATCTATTGAAAGGTATTCAGAGAGCCATTAAGTCTATTCAAATAGAAAACCTGCCTGAGGCTAAGGTAATCCCCTTTCCCTTAAGCCGGCTAAAGACAAAAGCTCTTAGGGCTAAACCTAAAGAAAAAAATGTAAGGTTGCTGGAAAAAGGTCAAAGTAACTTGGAGGAAGATCACAGAGATGAAGATCATAGAGACGAAGATCATAGAGAGGAAGCCTCCAGAGGTATACATAATTCTCTTCCTGGAGGCATAGAAAGTCCTCCCAGAGGGATAGAAAGTAATCCTCCTGGAGAGGAAAATCGGAAGAAATTCCTAAAGAGGTACAAAGCCCTTCTCCACCACGTGGCTTAGAAGCCCAGTTTCAAATTCTAATTGACATAGCCAGAACAGACTTCAATGTAAATACAGGTATAATTCAGCTTGAAATTTTTATAGTTGCTTTAAAAAAAGTTAAACCAAAGTACAACTCTTTATGACTTTTTAAATTATTTTTTTTCTTATTCTTTCCAATTCATCAGAGCTAATTGTTTTTTATTCACATTAGTATTATTTATATTAGAACTTTGGTTCTTAAGAGATGGGTATTTTTTCAACTTCTCAATCTAATGCACAGAAGATTGTGACATACATAATTTGATAAATCATTTAATTATTTTTCTTTTCTTTTTCTTTTTTTTTTTTTTTTTTTTTTTTTTTA
>NW_025999943.1:402855-427584 GCF_001458135.2 Marmota marmota marmota | reverse complement strand
ATTTTTTTTTTTTTTTTTTTTTTTTTTTTTTTTTTTTTTTTTTTGTATAAGGGATTGAACCCAGGTCACTTAACTGAACCACATCCCCAGCCCCCTTTTAAAATATTTTTTTTTTTTTTAGAGACAGGGTCTCGTTGAGTTGCTTAGGCCCTCATGAAGTTGCTGAAACTGACTTTGAATTTGTGGTCTTTCTTTCCTGAGCCACTGGGGTTACATATGTGCCTCACATTGCTGGGCTTTGGATATTTTCAATAGGAATCTTCTGTAGACTTGATGTTGAGATGATGCTGAAATATGTCACTATGAGAAAGCTTTCTCAATTAATTAGTAGATTTTTCTAATTGCTTCAGAGATATCTTACCTGAGATGAAATATCATAGTGTAAAAATTTGAAAAGTAAACAATGGGAAGAAATGTGTATATTGAGCCCTTGCAAACTTTGCATTTGTGTGTGAATATTGTTTCTTTATATGCAGAGTACATAAGAGACAGCCAATATCATTTTATTCATCTGGTCTCCAGTCCTTTTTTTTATTTTCTTATGCTCCCATCCCAAAGCATACATTGACAACCTATTGTATGCACTGTTCTGCACTCCACACTAGCAAAACTGATCCAAACCTACTGTGAATTATTATGACTGATTGTGGAGAAATGGTGTTGAAGCACAAGCCAGAGCAGTGAGAAGGGGACAAAACTCTTATTTTAAACATCATTGTTTTTTGCATAAATTTCAGTGTAATGCATGCTTCTCTATTAAAACAAAGAAAGTCTAGTTGTGTAGAGGTATGCTATATAATGAATTATAAATGATGTACATGACTCAAAAATGACTTGATAGTACTGAGATGTGATGTGTGCCTGACCAAACTACTGATGAGAGGTTTCATTACTTTGAAAATCTTTGGATGGAATTGGTTTAATTTCAAATAAGGGAACTTGTCAAACTGTGAGAACCTTAAAATACAGTTTCATAAAGAACTTTGTCAGTACCAGTTGCTCAAATTAAGCAGCATCACTAATTAGCAGTTTTTCAACCTGGTGAAGATCTGAGTAAACTCTTACCTTTTTTCCTGTGATCTTGTGGCCTGATGCAATACATGCTCTTTAAACAAAGATATGTTGAATGAAATGTTTTGTTTCCTTGAAAAATGACCTAAGGTCTCCAGGGAATTCAGGGAGTTTCCAAGGACACAAGAAATTTCACTGACCACTCATGTTAAATCCAGAAGGTACAGTAAGATCTAAGCCAAACCTTAGCAAATTGCCATTTTAAAGATTAAACAGTGGCAGTTTCTTGTGGCTCAAGCTATGATGACTGAATATCATAAATTAAAATTTACAAAATTCCTTTTTGGCATGCCTTGTGCTTCACCATAGAGATTTTTTGTTTTGTTTTATCTTTACAAAAAATTATTTGGGTTTCAGCAGCTGTGAGGCTGAGGCAGGAGGATCACAAGTTCAAAGCCAGACTGAGAAACTTACCAAGGCCTTAAGTAACTTAGTGAGACCCCCATCTCTAAATAAAATATATAAAAGGAGGGGCTGGGGATGTGGCTCTGTGGATCCAAGAGCCCCTGGATTCAATCATGGGTACCAAAAAAAAAAAGTAGTTCTTTGGGAAAATGAGAATAATCTCAAAATGATGATACATGCAAAATCAAAAATGTGTTGACAATACAAAACAAAGGGAGGAATAGTTTGTTTCTCAGTAATACTTTTTTTAATGATTTAAATAAACAGGAAACTCTTTGGTACTTTGATTTATATATTTAAAAATATACTTCGCTTAATGGACAGATCCTTTTCAAAATTACTTTAATCTTAGTTTCCATACCAATAATTCATTTTACTGATAGAAATATTTTAACAGTTCAAGTAAAAAATAAATATGCTGCTTTATTTTTCTTAAAAAAAGTAACATTACAGTTACTTAAGTATTGCATAAACTATTCTTTCTATATAAGTAATTTTGGTTTTTAGAATTTAAGTTACTGTGGCTCACATTTGGTTTAAAGGGTTGAGTTGTTGTTTTTGTTTTGTTTTGTTTTGTTTGTTTGTTTAGAGGAAAGTCCCTGGATGTATCATTTATCCTGACAGTTTTAACAAAATGTATATTCATAGAGCACTTATGTATCCTGCACTGTGTGAGACACAGAAAATAAGAGTGATCAATATGAAAATAAAACTTATAGATTAATAGGGAGGAAACTCTGTATATCCAAATAAAAAGGAGGTTGAAGGATTTGCCAGTTTGTTTCTCTTTTTCTCTGGAACCATTGCTTACTTTGACCTGCATTTATACTGTTTCAGTCTCTCCTTCTTCACTTTCTCCATGGCCTTTTTTTTTTTTTTTTTACACAAACAAAAGTGCGGCAATAATAAGTAATTTGTTCAGATAAAACTGTGTATTGAGTTATGGGGCCATGACAGGCTGAATAGTGACCCTCCAAAGATACCAGTATCCTAATTCTCAGAAAGGCACAAGAAGACCAGACAGAAACAGTTGTTGGAGTGATGTGGCCAGGAGCCAAGGAATGTCAGCTGCTGGAAGCTAAGAAAGGTGAGGAAACTATAAGCCTCTGGAACCTACTAAAGTAACCCAGCCTGCCAACACCCTTATCTTAGCCCTGTAAGATACATTTTAGACTTCTGAACTATAATAGAATAAGTTTTTTTTTTTTTTTTTAACTATCAAGGGTGTTATTTTTTAAAGTAGCAATAGGAAACCAATGCAGATCTTGGAACCTGGAATTGCATGCTCCTGTAATAATACATAAACCTGCAAACAATTAGATAATGATCATCTGTTGAAAGAACTTTGAACTGCATGATAGAAAACACCTGTTTTGCTGCAATCTGCACCTCAGTTAGAGCATTAATCTCCATGATATACAAAGAACTCAAAACATTTAACAATTTAAAAAACAAATAACCCAATCCATAAATGGGCAAAAGAACTGAACAAGCACATAACAGAAGAAGAATGAATGGTCAACAAATATATGAAAAAAAGTTCAACGTTCCTAGCAATTAGAGAAATGCAAGTTAAAACTACACTGAGATTTTATCTCACTATAGTCAGAGTGGCAATTGTCAAGAATACAAGTAACAATAAATGTTCACAAGGATGTAGGGGAATAGGTACACTCATACATTGCTGCTAGGACTGCAAATTAGTGCAGCCACTCTGGAAAGCAGACTGGAGATTCCTCAGAAAACTTGAAATGGAACACCAGTTGATCCAGTTATCCCACTCCTTAGCATACATCTCAAAGACTTAAAATCAGCATACTATAGTGATGCAGCCACATCAATATTTATACCACCTCAATTCATAATAGCTAAACAATCAAACCAAACTAGATGTCATTCAACAGTTGAATGGATAAAGAAAATGTTACACACACACACTCATACACACACACACACACACACACAAATATTACTCAGCCATAAAAAAGAATGATAATTTGGTAAATTTCAGATTATTCAGATTGCAAAAGATGCTAAAACTAAAGTGTCTCATTGTCAGAGTCTTGTTTGCTCTGGAGAAAAAATGAAACACGTACTGAACAACCATTTCCAGGTGCTTCAGTTCAGAGTAGAGATGAAATTGTGATGGGCTGGTATTGGGATACTCTTCTGCTCTGGCAATGGGGAAACTTTCTTGATTTTAACAAAATAATTTTTTGTGGAGAAATTTTATTCTGTGCAATCCATTTTGGGGGGGTTTTGTGTTTGTTTGCAATTGTAGTTTTTATAGTATCCTACCTGGACTTTGCTAAAAAATTTAAGATGGCTAAAAGAAAAAATGTAGTTGTTGTTAGACTCAAAGTTCTGGAGAAAACATATACATATGTGAATATTTATAATATTATAATTATTTGTTATATTTTTATAACAAATAACTAAAAATACATGAGGCTCACTCAGACCATCATTTAAAATAAACCAATATTTCTAGTGTGTCATTTGCATCCCTCACTTTTCTTCAAAATAGCTTTAGTTAGTTTTATTCAGTGTGGTTTATTTTGCACAAGATAATCTGGCAGATACCATTTTATTTTGCATAAGATACTCTGGCAGACACCATTTGGTATCTGGCAAATACCAAACAAATTTATCTTTCCTTGGGACAGCAGAAGAGTAGTGTTTCAGATTTTGTTGATTGGTGGTTTCATCGTAAAATAAACTAGAAATCAAATAAATTTTTCATGAGGGAGCCTCGAGGTTCGCTTGCTAAAACTCCTGTAACCCAATTTAACTTTTCCTTGGAACCTCTTCAAATGCCTTTTGCAGATCCACATGCTCCAAAGCAGACCTGAGCTGTGGCTATGAGCTGGATGGGGACTTCAAGGACAGGATTTAGTTTTCTGTCTCTCTCCTGTAGGCAGTGTTTCCTTTAAAGGCTGGCATGATCCCGTGAGCTGACCAGTGACTTGTGCAAAAGAAAACTATTCATTCATTGTTTGTCTTTTCATCATTTTCCTCAGCTGTGGAAACCCAGTTTTCCTATTATTATACTTGAACCTTTTTGGAATCTGTTAGTAAACAGAGCTAAACCCCTGCTGGCTCCAGCAGCACAGGCAAAAAATGCCTGCAGTATTCCCAGCTATGCTGGGGCTGAGTGGTGGGCAAGTTCAAGGAATTGCAAATTAATATATTTTAGGAGCACCCATCAACAAGTAGGTGCCAAGGTGGCAGCCCCTGGTAGCCCGCTGTGTCTGCAGTGTGGCCAGAAGCAGGGTCTGGAAGGGAGGCTACAGGACAAGGGGAGCAAGTGTGAGCCTGGCCTGAAGTTTCACTTCTGGGACCCCGGCCCAGCCCATTGGCTGTGGCAGAGGGCTTTAGCAAGGGCAGTGGCTCCTGGCAAGATGGGCTTTCTCTACTCCCTGGGTGTCTTCTTGTAGAGAAAGGTCGGTGGCCAGGGGAACCACAGCAGGGAAGGAAGAGACAAAGATGCTAGACACAGGCCTGAGCATCCTCACACTGGCGCTTGGGCTTTAAAGTGTGTATGGAGAAGGCTCTGGCAATTTCTTCTTTCCTTTCATTCCTGCTATTTTTGCTCCCCCATTAAGTCTCAGACGCTCCCATCTTCCAAGCCTTGCTTTAGTGACCTGGGCTTCGTGATCACCAGGAAGCCTAAGAACTCCCGGGCCCAAGGAGACACTCAATGAAGAGTGAGAAAGATGCTTGACTTTTCTCCACCCCAGGCCCTAGAGGTGCACACCGTGCAAATAAAGACCAGTGTTTCCAGGCACCCTTGGGTCTCTCTTTATGACTCCCTTGTACTTTACCTGCCACCAAGGGCTTTGAATCCCTTCTAGGCTTTCTACACTTCATGTGAATCCCCTGTTTCATTTGCCAGCAGCTTCATCTGCTGAGAGGATCTACTTTGGGGACTACCAAGAAGCAGTAGACACAACTCAGTTTTGCCAATACAGCATATGGTTTTATTCTCCCATTCTTCCTCACCACATTTCCTTGACTCAATAACTGGAGAAAGCTGGAGGAGGCAGAACAGAAGGTGGGCAGAAGGGTGGGGGTGGGGGAAGATAGGGCACAGAACAAACACGTTCTCCAGCAAGTTATGTACCTTGCAGGTGGACCTGATGTCAATCTGGAGGCAACACTGCCAATCCGATCAATATTCTGCCCCGCATTTTCTCCTCCCTTGAAGTTGGGAAAGAGTGGGAGATAGGTGGAATGGGGAGACAGGCATCTTAACCATCTAGTTCCTAACCAAGTATTGGGTCAAGAACAACCGACAACAGTAACAACATAAATTAAGACAAAACGAAAAGTTTTGTCTCCCCCATCGCGCCCCTTGGAAAGGATGCGGCTCCGCACAGGGTGTGTGTGCAGTTTGCATTGCCAACAACGCGTAGGCCCGGTGCGTGCTGCACGCACTCTAGCGCCTACTTACACACAGGCCTGCAGATCGGGGTGAGGGGAGTGATACTGAGAGACCTTGCGGGCCTTGGAGCTTCTGAGAAAGCGCCAAACACGCCAAAGCATGAAGCTCTCACGACAAAGCATAAGCTCTGCAGCAGCCGCTTGGCCCCAACTCAAGCACAGAGCCACCCGCCGCTGCACGCCCGAGAGCCTGCCCTGGTTATTTATGCAGCGGTGGGTCAGCTGGCTGTGGCTTTCTCCGCCCCCACCCTGGCGCGCCTCCAACTCGCAGCAGTAGCTGCGGAAACTGGTGCTTGGTTGTGTTGTTTGGGGTCCTCTGCCTGGGAGCCGCAGCTGCCACCTTCTGGGATGCTGCCCACCGCGTCCTAGGTCGCGGTAAGTTTCTTAGCCCCCACTCTGTCCCAGCCACCTTCAGGCCCATCAATCAGGCTGCGACTTTATTCCATGCTCCTCCCACAGCTGGAGAAGTTTGGCTCCACCATCAGCCACCAGCGCTCCGCCCTAGCACGCGTGTGTAAGGGGTCAAATTTCGCTTCAGCCTTGGAGTCATGTTAGGGACATTTGAAAGCTGAGCACAACAGGGCTCTCTCACAACCTGTCAGCAAGGCTGTTTTACTTGGTTTGATTGTGTGCCTTTGGGTAAGAAGGATTTCCAACTGTATTTACTTAGAGTGGCTCTTTAGGTAGTTTTTTGTTTTATCCATTTATGGATTCTGGTATTTCTTATATTTTTTGAAAGAGCAAAACCTGCCTTATAGAGTCTTTCTGGGGGAATGTTTCTGTTCTTATGTTTGATGTACACTTTGTAGAATACATAGTGTTAGCTGGAGGATATGGGGGAGACAGATGAAAAGACAAAGAACAAGAGTCCAGTTATTTTCCCTGATGTTCTTCTTTGCTATGGGCAAAGCCACAATCCCCAGCCAGGCAGTGGACTGTGGGACACGCACACACACACACCTCCCTTTTTCTTTTCAAAACACATATCTCTCTTTTATTTGACAGGATGTCTAATGTAGGAATAACGTGTTATATTTTGTTATGAGAGCTGTAAATTGAACATCATCATTTCTTTTTTCACTTGCATTTTTAATCATTTCTGTTGCCATATTCAATATCTTGAATAAGCAATTTGTGATTTTTGATTTTTAATTAACCAATAATACCCAGCCCATATTTCCCCCTTTGAAATCATTTTGAGTTTTCTTTGACTAAATAAAATGTCTTTAAAATGTGAATGCCATTATCATTTTAAGGCTCAGAGGACATGCTGCTATTTTATAATTTTGCTCTTGTGAAATAACTTCAGAAAATATGAAATATTTTCTCAAATATATGATTTTTTTATTTCTGAGTCTTTAAAGTTTTGGTTCATTGGCTTAGGTGGTTGCTGCTCTGTTGAATGAAAGTTCTTTTTATAATGTTATACATGGTACTTTACCTATGTCATAGAAGCCTTTCAGAAAAGAAGGATTTTTCAATAAAGCATTTAGGAAAAATACTGTCTACTCTCTTTTAGAGTTAAGACAACAAGAAATGAAGTACTTATGAGTCAGGACTTGGCTGTCTGAGGAAATACAGACAAGGCTGTTGTTTCATTACATAATTGCAATATTTGTATGACCTAAATAACAAAAAAAGTGCAAGAAGACTTAATTTACTCAGGTATGAGGGCTGTTAAGCTACATATGGCTATTGAAATATTATGGTTTTCCTCAGAGTGAAGTTCTCTTTTATTTTTATGAAAAATGTTAATGGAGGTTGAGGAAATACAACTAGAGGTGAAAATACTGTTTGATGGCAAATGTGACTCAAATTTAAGGAAAATCATTTTGTAGACTTTTTTCATAAAGAACTACATCATATTCTTGTTTTAATCACATTTTCCAACAAGAAAACTTAGTCACTTTGATAGTTCTTAAATTTCAATGTGCAGTAGTCAAAGTAAATTTAGTATGTTTTTGTTTGTTTGTTTGTTTGTTTTTTGGTACCAGAGATTGAACCCAGTGATGCTAAATCACTGAGCCATATTCACAGCCCTTCTTGTTTGTTTATTTGTTTACTTATTTATTTAGTTTCAAGACAGGGTCCTGCTAAGTTGCTTAGGGCCTTGGTAATTTGCTGAAACTGGCTTTGAACATGTGATCCTCTGCCACAGCCTCCCCAGCTACTGGGAGTACAGGTATGTCCCACCATGTCCTGCAATTTAGTTTGTACTTTGATGCAGCAGTTCCACTCTCCCATGAATAATATCTAAGTAAATTATAACAAACCAAGGTAAATATAGTATGGGCTGAAGGAATTATCTGTTATTGCTAGAAAATAAAGGCGTTTATTCAAGTAAAGAGAACTAATAAGTTTTAACTTGGTAATTTTATAAAATGTTACAGATGAGACTATTGAGAAAATATCTTGAATAAAATTTAAATATTCACTCTGAAAATTTTGCTATTTGTAAGACTAATTTGGGAAAACATAAAATGCTGATTCTCATATCTTGCCCTGTGTCTCTACAGGTAATAGAAACTTTCTGTCTCTACAGGTAATAGAAAACTTTGATTTTATGCATAGGAACCAAATTACATAAAGAAGAGATTATAATTAGATTCTTTAGAATAAGACAATTAAAGATAAATTGAAAATAATAAAAATATTATTTATGACTAATAAATAGCAAAAACCAGAGTAAGTGAATTATTTCTCTCTCTAGCCAGTGGTCTTCTGATATACCACACTGCTCCTCGTGAACTGGGCATCTGACTCTTCTGAATGCCTTTTAGATATTAATTGCCTGGAGTGCAAAGACAATGTCTTCTTTTTCTTTTGCAGTTCTTTGCAGTGTTGGTCCACAGGAAGAACCCAAGTGTCGATATTAGTTAATGGAGATGTGGACTTGACAAGAGTGGAAAGAGGCTTGGCATCAGAGAGATGGAGAGTGAATCCTAGTAAGTCACATCTTGGCTGCATGACCCAGGGTGCCTTATTTGATTTCTTAATCTACTTTTCTCATCAGTAAAATATAGACAAAAATATCTGTATCATAGTAGTTTTGTATGACTTAAAAAGAATATTGGCTGGGGTTGTAGCTACTTGGTAGAGTACTTGCATAGCATGTGTGAGGCACTGGTTTGATCCTCAGTACTGTATATAAATAAATTAATAAAATAAAAGTTTATCAAATACATTAACAACAAAAAAAGAATATTTGTCAACATCCCACAGAGTACCTGCTAGTCAGTAGATGCCCCCAATTCAGTTTAACTATGGATCTTATGGCTTTCTTTTTTTCCAGCTGAAACCACCCCCCTTTTTTTTCCTGTGGAGATGTTTTTATTTGTGTGGTGGCTTAGTTTTATATGTTTTCATCTTAAAAATTAGACTGCCTTGGTTGGTACACTCTAAGATGGAGCAACCCATTTTGCTAAGAGCATCTTTATATTTGACAGTGTAAATTCTGAGAAGGCGGAAGAAAGGGAAATATGCATTATACCTGAAGCAGATATATCATGTTCCTCATTTCTTGCTCCCTTTGGTTAGGCAGTTAAGTTACAAACAACTGATCCAGGACTATTCGTAGGAGGAAAATCTGACTTTGTGGATATGCTCAGAAGTCAAATGTTGTCTCTGCTTGAACCAGTATATCCTTGGAAGCATGAAACATGAAACTTAAAGGTTAGTTTTTAATTTTTTTGTGGTATTTACAAGTTAAGGTAAAAGTGTTTTTTCATGACATTCTCTGAAGCTATTAGATGTAGCAAAACTAGATATTGCCCCATTTTATTTTAAGATTTTGTCCTAGCTTTGCAGTATTTTCTTTTATTTTTTATGAAAAGTTGTAGACCTCAATTTGCTTTTCAATATGATGTTTTTAGATTAATAACCCAGTCATTATAATAAAATCATTTTCTGGTGCAATATGTTTTATAAACAGTTTTATATAATAAATGTAAGATTCCTCCTTCCTGGATATCATTTTGACTCCTGTTAGTACCTTTGCTACCTTCCATTAATGGCTTTGGATGGAATGATTTCACATCTTTTAAGTACATATTGTTGGTAATTTCTACCAAGGCTTTCTTCTGAGGTCTTCTACAGAGGCCTGTAAGAAACTAAGGTGGGAATTTTACTCTTAACATGGGTACATTGTAACTTTAGGATGCCAATTTTTCTGGCTCTGAAGTAAAGTAATTTTCTTTTTTTTTATTATAAGTAAGACTAATTAATTTTCAGTTTCTACTGAAATTGCAATCTTCTCCCTTCTATCTAAATGGCCCAGACCATTTTATTCTATGGTTTGAGCTCCTCACAGAGTTCCCCTGTTGTCATTAATACACTATCCTATGTGTGCTGTCTACCAGTTTACACATTCATACTATGGAAGTTAGGTTGAAAAATTAGAATCTTTCTTAAAGCTCTCAGACTATAAGGAAGCACTAAGGAAGAACATTTTAAAGACACTTTTACACTCATGTCTTCCCTCTTCTTCAGTGCTAGGAAACTATATGGGATAATTTAGTCAAAGAAGTCCAATTCCATTTCCCATTTGTCTGGAAATAATTATTTACTGAGGAGATAATGTGCTCTGTGGAAGAAAGGTTTGGCAAGTAATATATATTCTTTAGCTCATTGATGTTGGGAGCATATGTTAGTGATCCTATCATAAAAAGCTTATGTTTAAAAAGTGGTTACTGTGTGAAGATAGTAACTATTCTTATATGATATTGTTATATGGTATTGTGTCATGGGGAGGGCTTCATTTTATCTGGGAGGAATTAATGAATTTAACCAATACATCAATTCTGTAATGAACTTTTCTTCAAGGTCTGATCTAGCCCTACAGATATCTGTTCATTAACTGTAGAAGCTTGGGATTCCATCATACTTACTTAGAGGTAATCTTCAGTAAAATTCTTAAGTAGATAATAAAAATGGGTGTTAAGTAATTTAAATATGAATTTAGAAACTAGAGAAAGATAAAAATAAAACCAAACCACTTAGACATAGTCACATCACCTGCCAATAATGTCAGTGTATTTTGCTGCCTTTAAGTTATTTCCGTAGACTTGCCATACTTTTTACATGACTAAAAAGGAAAAGTTAGGTATGAACCTGGTTGAATGTTTAATAAAAACTTAGCACTGTCATTCTGATTTTGATGACATAGCCTCTTTTTTTTGTTTGTTTCCTTCAGACATGGTCCCATTCAAATAAGTTGACTTGAAAAGTGTTAATTACCATTTAGGGATGAGCTTCTGTTCAAAAGCAAGCCACATGTCTAGCACAAAGTGTGTTGAATTTCTGAATGTGTAAAAATATGTTTATTCCTTTTTTTTCCAGTTCAAGAACATTTCCCCTAAGAGCAGCCAGTGTTTTAGCTTTTTCCTTTTCTTAATGCCTTTTTTTTTCTTGCAAGATACTGTGATTTCTTTAAAATTCAAGAAACTATTTTTGTATCTAGCTTAATATTCAACCTAAATTATTGTTCTTACCCACTGTTAAACCAAATTAGTTTGTAAAGGATGGATTTTAAATAAGTATGTGTAGTACTCTATAAAAAATGAAGAATATTGAAGTGCATTTTCAAATGTTAGAACATAAAATTAATTTAACCTTTTGTACAGAATTTCTTTAGAAGTTGAGGTTTTATGTTAAAGTTTTCTTTTCTTGGGAAATTAGAGTTTCTTAGTAGACCAATGTTATTTGAAAATTAATTTTTTTCATAAATGTGTAGGTTAGTTAAAAAAATATTTTACATATTGCTTCATCTGTTAAATCTAGGTTACATAGAATGATGAACTGTAGCTAACAATATTGGTCTACCTTGTCCTCAGAGAAAAAATAGGCCTGTACATGTAACATGTGATACTCACAATTTAGAATTTAATAAACTGCAAGAGAATACCACAAGTTTTGATATTTTACTTGTTTGCCTTTTTATGTTTGTTTTTATTTTTTAATTTGAGGAAATAAGCACTCTGTATTCCCCACCCTAATTGCCAACTGTGCACTAGTGGGTTGGACACCAAGTATTTGTTGCATTTTTTGTTTCCTTCAGGAAAAGCATATAATGGCATTCTTAAATATTAATTTATTTAAGCACATTTATTGTTTTTATAAATCAATATTTTTTTATTCCAAGATCATGTGTTGTGTGCATATACACATTCTTAATGTCATGCATTCTGTCTCATCTTTATAATTTTTCCAATAGTATAAATAACAAGATTACTTTAGTTTTCTGAAATATAGTCATTAAATTAGAATGTAGCATGTTGAAATAATAAAGGAAGTTGTTTTTTAAATTTGTTTCTTGTTCTAATTTGTTACATATGACAACAGAATGCATTGCAATTCATATTACACATATAGAGCACAATTTTTCATATCTCTGGTTTTGACCATTCATGTCTTTACATATACTTAGGGTAATGATGTCCATCTCATTCCATCATCTTTTCTACCCCTATGCCGGTTCCCCTTCCCTCCCACCCAAAAAGGAAGTTTTAAAAGTTTATCTCTTTACAGTATTGAGACAGTTTGGGAGAGTTTATATTGATTTTATTATAAAGCAAGTAGATGAGTCATCTAAAACTTGTAACTTTATGAAATTCAGAACTATTCATCACTGTGGAATTGGAAATGCTACTTTCTTTATATATTGACTTTTAATGACAAGTGTTAGCCAATGCCTTCATTCTCATTTTAGCTCTTTTGTTACCACATTTTTTTAACAAAAGTGATAAAATGTTGTGTTTTAAAAATAATATGTAGATAATTTTATTTTCTGTTAACTGATAAATATGTCAGAATATTTTTGGGTTTAGTTTCATTTGAATGGAAAACTTGTGTTTTAAGATAAAGATCATTTATTTTCATGAGAGCTGTAAGGATTTGAGCATTTACTGTAGCATATGGTACATTTTCTGTTCTATCTTGTATACCAGCCCATTAAGAAGAAAAACTGAAATAAGTAACCTAAAAATAACTCTGCTATTGGCCTAATTTTTGTTTATTTGTTTTATGGTCAATTGATTTTATTGTCCTAATTTAACAACAACAAAAAATCATCTTCTGTGCATGAGTGAAGTTCCACATTTGACTACCCTGATGGAAAAGCTCTGAAGCATTTTGCCACCTATTCACAGAGCAGCATCTTGTTTGGCATCAGCATAATTGTTCAGAGGGCTACTCTGACTTTTTTATAGTAAAAGGTGCTAGCCCTGGTCATAGCTCTAACCTCCTTAGTCCAAAGTGACCCACCTGATGATCACAGTTTGACCACACCTCTAGTTGCATAGGCACACATATTTTTCCAAATCACATTCATTTTCACAACAACTTACAAACTTGAACTTGAATTGATGTTTTTAAAAAATGATGGAAGAAAAGATATATACTAAAACTAATCACAAGAGGTATAGTCAATGCCTTTAACAGTTCAATTATTATTATTTTACCTATTCAACTGCTCCATAAATTATCAGAGTATTTTGTAAATAGTAGCAACTTGTAAAGTGGAATAAAGTTAGGCATTTCTTTCCTTCTTATCTTTTCTTTGGTGATGTTTGCTGTTTTGTTCATACTGTTGACTGGTGTCCAGATTGTTAATATATGTATACTTTTGGGCATCTTCTTGTCTTGCTGATGGAAATAGTATTAAAACCAGAAGATGGTATACAAATGGTATAGAAACCAGAAAATAGTGGTTCTTTTTCTAACTCTTAAGACATTTGAACATTTTGTTTGATAATACATTCAGAGTTGATTAGAAGTGCAAAGTGCCTCAGAAGCATGACTGTGTGACATCAATGGCAGAATAATACATTTCTTCCTGGTGGGGGAACTACTTGGCCCTGGTATATTTAAAGGCTTTTGCACTTACATTCAAAGGAATTTTTATTCCTTCCTGAAGAGCTTTAAGAATTTAGTAGTGAGCATTTGCTGTGGCATATGGTGCATTTTAAATTTCAAAATACTTTTGAGTCCACTGATATGTTGGACTAGTATGAGCTTAGAACACCCATAAAAAATACTTTAGCTCTTTTTAAAATTTTATATATTCTAATTTTTATACATGATGGCAGAATGCCATTCATTTCATATTACACATATAGAGCACAATTTTTCAAGACACTGATTGTACACTACTTTAGCTCTTAAAAAGATAAGTTATGGAGTAAGTAGAAAAGAAAATTTGTTAAAGAATACCAGCACTCAAGTATTAGAAGGATTTTAAGAGGTTTTTAAGTAACAGCCCTAGTAGGGAGCTGCCATGGTAGATTGCTACATTAATGGCCTTCAAGGAATCACACCTTCCCAGATACACTTTTCTGTAGATCCCATTCCATTTGGCTGGTTTTAACCAGTGGGACATAAAGGATTGTGAAGCTGGGCTCCTAAGACTGCTTCTGTTACTGTATGAAGAAGCCAGGTCTAGCAGTCTGGACGATAAAAGCCCACATGGAGTGATTTAACCCTACAGGCAAATGGTGCATTTAAAATTTCAAAATACATTGCCCCCAGCTAACCTACCAGGTAAATGCAGCTACATGAGTGAGCTTATGCCAGATCAGCAGAAGCATCATACAGTTGACTCAGTGGATAGTGAAAATAATCAATTGGTTTAAAGTCACTAGATTTTGTTTTAAGCAATGAAGCAATGACTACAGGAAGTTTTGTTTTTTTTTTTTTTTGTTTGTTTTTTTGTCTTTTCTCTATGTCTCTTTTATAGCAGTCATTTGGTAATGTTCCTACAATACCTACTCTCTTACAAAACACTGTATCTGCAGAAGATTAAGCAATAATTGTTCATAATTTTCATTGGATAAAATGGATTTCTGTCTTTTGATTTCTTAGTATAAGGGAGGAGTCTCAAAATGAATGAAGCTTTTGTAATATTCCATGTTCATATCTAAACAGCGTGATTTGGTTAGATGCTTATGAGGACTCTCCACATATCTATGAGGATGACTATATGTTCATGGGAGCAGCTCACCTTTAGATAGGACTGAGATTTGAGATTTTCAGACTGTTCTCAGGGTCATACAGTGTTGTGAAAAGAAGAGATGTTTATTCGAGAAGAAGACATTGTGAAGTTCTCAGGTAGACTAGTGTTAACTTCTCCAAAGCAGAATTTATGACAGAGTCCTCAAAAGAAGGACAGGGACCATAAGGAGCAATGATAGATATATTGATATCTGTAAAACTTTTATAGACTTATGTCCAGTTATACTTTGTGACTCATGTCCAAGAGTATGACACTGATGGGAGTGGATATTTTTGCCCACTCTAACAAAGGTATCTTTTGTATTAAGTGGAAACACAAAGCTGAGGAACACAGATTGGAATAATCGGATACTGTAGCACTAATTGATCTAGGAAGTCAGGCTTCTTGGTACCTAGCAACACTGGATTAGAAATGTGCTCCCTAAACTTTTAGTAGCTTATACCTGCTGTCCCTAGGATGGCTTCCACATGGCCTGAGGGCATAAGTGGTCATTGTCAGGAGAAGCAAACAAGGAGGCTCCAGAACTCATGTCCCACTGATCAAAACAAGGAGAAATACCTCAGCTCCCATTGGCAATCTCTGGAAATTTTTAACTTAGTCAAGAGGCATCATTTGGTGGAAGTTGAAATGCTTTGGGGTTCATCTGGATTTAGCCACTCTCATTTTTACTAGTTGACACCTTTGCTTTACCAGCCTGATGTGGACTTGGAGAACATGAGTTAGACATGTACGTTCTGGGTTAATTCCACTTCTGTTGTCTTCAGAAAGAACTATGAGAACAAAAATAGACAGTACAAAAATATTCTGATAGAACTTGAGAGTCCTAAGTTTATTGTGTTACTTGGGGTTATCAATTGATCCTTCATCAGAGATTGAATTGTGAATGGTGTAAGAATCATGCAGCAATGGGAAATGACTCCTGGAAGACCCAGAACTGTCATATTAGGAGATAAAATAATTTCTACTCTCCTTTTTAGGTAATTATTAAAAAGCCAGATGTGAAATAGAGTGGTATGACCTTTAGGTGACGCATGGGAAAAGTACTATTAAATTTCAACAAAGAAACAATTTCTAAAATTCTAAATATTGTCTCTGTATTTTCTTAGAAGTTAGTGACATTTGATAAAGATTTTTATATATTTTTAAAGCTGTGACAATTAAAATTCCAACAAGATTGGTTTTTGTTTTTTTTAAATCATTTTACCAAACAGAAAAGAATTGGAAAATTTCAAGTCTATTCTAGATAATCACAAATGAGAGAAGAAGGAAGCCATGATACATCAAGGTCAATTTAATTCACATTGTTTTATTCCACAAAGGATTTAGGAAAACTACAAAAAGAAATCACTCCAGTGAAATAATGATGATGTAGAAAAGAAAAATCAAATAGATAGAAAAACTGATTCACTGGAAAGTCAAATTGAGGGAAAAATATGTATCAAAATGAATGATGCAGTGACCTACATAGTTAAACTCCTAATTTGTCTTAGAGATTCCTAGCAGATAAAATAGATTGAAATTTGTTTTAGAATGTTCATTTTGAATAAAAGGAATAATGGCTTTCTTTAGGAAAGGGACTGTTATTTTTGGACTAAGTTCTAAAGGCAGTGTCTCATATTGGCAGATATCCCATACCTGGGAATAATGAGCAGTACTGCCCCCTAGTATCCTCGACCGTGTTCCAACAACAGATTTTCTTTCTTTTTTTTTTTTTTTATTGTTGGTTGTTCAAAACATTACATAGTTCTTGATATATCATCTTTCACACTTTGCTTCAAGTGGGTTATGAACTCCCATTTTTAGCCCATATACAGATTGCAGAATCACATCAATTACACATCCATTGATTTACATATTGCCATACTAGTGACTGTCGTGTTCTGCTACCTTTCCTATCCTCTACTATCCCCCCTCCCCTCCCCTCCCCTCCCCTCCCCTCCCCTCCCCTCTTCTCTCTCTACCCCCTCTACTGACCTTCATTTCTCCCCCTTGTATTATTTTTCCCTTTCCCCTCATTTCCTCTTGTATGTTCTTTTGTATAACCCTGAGGGTCTCCTTCCATTTCCATGCAATTTCCCTTTTCTCTCCCTTTCCCTCCCACCTCTCATCTCTCATGGGCGTGGTAGGAGCTCACATGTCTGTGAGCTCAATTTTAGAGGGACTAAGACATTTAGTATTCTAATTACTGTATATTGCAAGGCAAAAAAAATCAAACACCTTTGCCACTGAATAAGCCATATTCAGGACCTAGGTTGCTACCTGATAGATACTGCTTAACAGCTCCAAACTACAGACTGAAGTCCTTAATTGAAAAGGGGCCTAACCATGGAAGACTAGTTCCATGGTTAAGTGTTGGTACTGTTGGTACCAGACCTACTAATACTCCTACTATAGATGAGAAAACAGAGGTACAAATGAATTTGCCCAAGGATACCCAGCTTATAGGTGATTAAGCCTGGATTCAATCTGAAGCAGCAACACCATAAACAGTGTCTGTCCCAAGTAAAGTTGCAACTCCAGTATTAGCCACAAGCCTAAGATTTACAGTGCAGATTCCACCTTCTCGTTCCACTACTGCCAAGCCAGTTCCTTCAACAACTGTAGTTCAAAATGTTCTGATTAATCCTTCAATGACTGAGCCCAAAAATATTCTTGTTACCACCAACATGCTTTCATTACAGAACACAGGCAATGAATCAAACCCACTGAAAAGAAAACATTAAATAATGATGACAATGATATACTATGTAAATAATGATGACAATGATACTATGTAAAGGGGATACTCTAGTCTACATTCATTTAAAAAGTGTGTATTTGGTTTTGATCTGATATACTGTGTTAGAACATTCTAGATATTAACTTTTTAATAGAAAAATGTAGCTGCAACACTTATTGTTGCTTGTATTCTTATTTTTTCACATTAGTTCAAACTGGTAGATTTTTTTTTAATAAGAGCACAGATGTTTTTCAATTAGGCTTCAAGTACAAAAGTTAAGTATTTGTTTCTTAATAATTTCATTAATGTTTAGTCCTACCACAGCAATTCTATTTTTGAAACAGTTTTCAGCCATCAATTACTGACAGTAGCACTTACATTTCAGTTCCTACAGCCCAATCTGTGGACTAATCTTTAATTTCTAACCTACATTTAAAGTTCTACTTTGTTTGGAAAGATAAAATAGTCACATTTATTGTCACTATTTTTTTTATCATTGAATGTATTTAAATTTTTTCTTGGTTTTCCCTAACTTCCCACCCCAAATCCCTCTCTAAATCCCATTCATTCTGTACTCACCCCCACAGGCTTAAATTTATCCCTATTGCTCTTTTTAAAAAAGTAATTAATTTATTTATTCTAATTTGTTATACTTGACAGCAGAATTCATTTCAGTTCATAGTACACAAATGGAGCACAGTTTTTCATTTCTCTGGTTGTACACAAAGTAAAGTCACACCATTTGTGTCTTAAATACAGGTACCTAGGATAATGATGTCCATCTCATTCCACCATCATTCCTACTCCCATTCCCCCTCCCATTGTCTCTTTCCCATTTTTCCTATCCAAAGTTCCTTCTTTCCTTCCATGCTTCCCTCGCCCCACACCCCATTATGGATTAGCATCCACTAAAGGAAAATATTTGGCCTTTGGTTTTTCGGAATTGGCTTACTTCACTTAGCATGATATTCTCCAACTTCATCCATTTACCTGCAAATGTCATGATTTTAATGCTGAGTAATATTCCATTGTGAATATATATACCACAGTTTCTTTATCCATTGATCTATTGAAGGGCATCTAGGTTGGTTCCACAATTTAGCTATTGTGAATTGTATTGCTATAAACATTGATGTGGCTTCATCACTGTAGTATGCTGTTTTTAAGTCTTTGGAGTATAATCCAAGGAGTGGGATAGCTGAGTCAAATGATGGTTCCATTCTAAGTTTTCTAAGGAATCTCCATACTGCTTTTCAGATTGGTTACACTAATTTGCAGTCCCACCAGCATGTATGAATGTGTCTTTTCCTCCACATCTTGCCAACATTTATTGTTGCTTGTATTCTTAATAACTGCCATTCTGACTGGAGTGGGATGAAAAGTTAGAGTAATTTTGATGTGCATTTCTCTAATTGTTAGAGTTGTTGAACAATTTTTCATATATTTGTTAATCGAGTGTATATCTTCTGAGAAGTGTCTGTTCAGTTTCTTGGCCTATTTGTTGATTGGGTCATTTTTTTGATGTTAATTTCTTTTTAATATTTTTTATTTGTAGTTGAATACAATGTCTTTATTATTTTTATGCAGTGCTGAGCATTGAACCTAGTGCCTCACACATGTGAGGCGGGCGCTCTACCACTGAGCCGAGTTCCAGCCCTGGTGCCTGATAATACAGGTGTCATTTTCATGTTTTTAAAATATGCTCTACATGCTTGATGTTCTCTAGTTTACTTGAACCTTCTGTTTTGCATTTGTTCTTTTTCACTTCATTTTAGATCAGCTGGGTTTTATCCCTTGCCTTTCATACCTTTTGAGCTTTAGCTTGCTTGACAGGTAATTTGGGGGTCAGTTACATTCAGTCATGTTTCAAGTTGATAACTCCACCATATTTTACATTTTAAAATTTAACAGATATATATATATATATATATATATATATATGATATATTTAACAGGTGTAGCTTAAAATCTGCCTTGATAAGTAATTTACACTGGACCTAGACAATCTGCTAAAGAGCAAGTGTTTACTTCATACCACATACATATATGTTTTGTTCACTACTGCTTGAGTCCTTCTATTGGTATAATTCAGATCATTTTTTCTAGCTTGTTGCTAAGGATTTCACACATGAGATGGCTTCAAACTTGGAAGTAGAATATAGTGATTCTCTTCCTCTTTTAAGGTCAAGGAACACAAATAAGTGTCATGTGACTTTCATTTAGGTATGCATGGTCTCCCTCTCATCCAGCGAGGATGTCCACAGAAGAGGGTAGAAGAGAGTGTGGCTGTGAAGTAGCTATTCAAGACCTCCAGATACCAAGCAGGTAGCAGGTCTGATTTTATTGTACAGTTACCATGTATATACTCAGGCAGTAGCTAAGCAGATTACAAGCAGCCACCAATGCAATTTCTGCTAAATGTCCTTGCAGCAACCAATTGAGGAGTGGGCTGTGGAGCAAGCTCAGGGACTTTAACATGTGGTTTCACACACAGGGCTATGCCTACAGGGTAAGTAGTTTGCCACTCAGACACCCTTAACCTATGCCATGTATGCAGTACTCCATGCACTTCTCCCCACAGGTATACTCTGGGTAGTTTTCCTAGTAATGTTGCTAAACACCTTCCCATGTTTTGCATTTATACACATAAATGTCTTATAGGGAAAGATTGCAAATCTCTTAAGAATAAAAACAAACCTGTTTGGTTTTAGTTTGATATAAACAGCATAGGAATATGTAGGAAGAAATTTTTGAAGTAAATCTTCATATCATAGTCTAAGCATGTGTAGCCAAGGATCCTTAAAACTTAATCATAAATTTCATGTTAGGATGGTGCTAGATACATCTAAGAAATAGCCCAGAAGCAGGGAAGAAATGTCTTACCAGTTTAAATGTTCAGGGATATTAGATAAAGGTGATAGGAAAACTTATAAAAAATGGATCTAATCAACATTATAGGAGAAAAATTTTCATTATATTGCATAGACATCATTACTTGAATGTTTTTAGGGAGGCAGCATGTCAGAAGGCCTAAGTTCTAGTCCTGGCTCCATTATTTACCAAGTATGACCCTGCTTCACCTCTGAGCTTTGTTCTCCTTAGTAAAAGAAAAATAACACCTACCCTGCCTACCTCACAGGGATTTTGTGATGGTTTAATTATGTATGTGAAAGTTCTTTCAAAATTGTAAAATGCTATATAACCATAAGGAATTATTGTTAATGTATTTGTTCTAAGGCTATTAATAAAATTTACATTTATCAGTGATCTTTCAAAAAAAATCCCATTTACAATTTGTATGGAAATGTATGTTCTTTCATATTTCAGACATGATGGGGACTCTTTCTGTCATTTTAAAATAGACTTTTAGTACTACTGTATTTAAAAGGCATAATTTATCAGACTGATATTTTAAAGCACTATGATTAGATTCTTTGGAGATTTCGTGTTTGCCTTCTTAGTTTGCCCCCAAAAAAACTCCTAAAAAATGAACCTATATACATTAGTATATTGTCAGGATACCTAGTCTTGATATAAAAACAGTTTATTTGTCAATCAGGTTCCAATCCCAGTGTAAATTTTTAGGTTTCTCTGATGAGAAAACTAGGTTGTTAGAAGCTTTGTTTGAGCATATGCTTTTGTGCTGCTTTACCAGAGGAAAGGGAATACACTTATGTACTAGCTATTTGAACTTCTGTTCACAATCCCTGGAAAAACAATTCACATGACCTCACATTATTTTATATAAGGAAAGACCTACAGTCCTGCCATGTGTCCAAAAGCACAGGGCCAGAATATTTGGTGAACAACAGTAATCCTGTACAAGTGTGGGGCAGTTCAAGCAAACAATTAAGTAAAACTTTGACTCACCACTTGTATGACTATAGTATTTACACCTGTTTTAAAAAAAAAAAGCATTGTTCTAGTAGCAAGTAGATGACTTTTATTTTACCAAAGTGAATATAAGGGGCTGGAGTTGTGGCTCAGAGGAAAAGCACTCACCTAGCATGTGTGAGGCACTGAGTTCGATTTCCAGAACTACATAAAAATTAAATAAAGCTATTCTGTCCACTTACAACTAAAATATATATATATTTTTAAAAAATGAATATCAACTTGTTTCTATTTCCTAATTGACTTCAAGAACTATATAAAAAATCATATATTAGTAAACTGTCCAACCATGACAGATATGATTTTAAAAGAAGTAGTACCAAAGTATTTCCTAGCATGTTAAAGATTTAATGTAAATAACCCTTGATAAGAGTTCAATGACTTAGATGCAGGCTAAATTTTAATCTAATGTGCATGAGAATGCCTCACATTATTACACTGCTTCATTTAAAGTTATTTGTCTTCTTTTTCCCTGAGGAAGACTTGCTGGTTTGATAGTATTTCTGAGTTCTTAATGTGTTTATACTTACTTTTAACCAAGTATTTTAATGTAAAATGCACTATAATAAGTTGGGTTTTTTTTATTTATTCTAAGTATAGGAGTAACATTATATAACTGGGTTCTTTAAATGAAGTGTGATGAAAAGGTTGTTCCACTGAGGAAAGAACATTTTTATTATCTACTAAACATTTATTAATGTTCAAACTGGCTCTCACACTGATGGGTGCCTTGTTGGAGTGATAACTGCTCACAGGACTCCCAAGTATGAAGAGGTCTAGTTAAAATTCTATAAACTAGTGCAAGGGGGGCTTCAGGTCAAATCAGAGAATTGAACCCAAGACACAGCTTTTTAATATGAGTACCAGTTTAGTCACATATGATCCATAATCATAAGTCCTTCATTTAAAAAATTATTTGTTCTAATTAGTTGTACGTGACAGTGGAATGCATTTTGATTCATTATACAGAAATAGAGCACAACTTTTTATTTCTCTGTTTGTAAGTGATGTAGAGTCACAACACATGTGCAGTCCTACATGTACCTAGTGTAATGATGTTTGTCTCGTTCCACCATCTTTGCTACCCCCATGCACCCTCCCCTTTCCTCCCTCCCCTTGGCCCAATCAAAGGTTGTCCATTCTCCACCCACCCCTCATTATGGATCAGCATCCACTTATCAGAGAGAACATTCGGCCTTTGGGTTTTGGGGATTGGCTTACTTTGCTTAACATGATATTCTCCAATTCCATCCATTTGCCTGCAAACACCATGATTTTATTCACTTTTAGTGCTGAGTAATACTCCATTGTGTGTGTGTGTGTGTGTGTGTGTGTGTGTGTATGTATCTTGGTTGGTTCCACAATTTAGCAATTGTGAATTGTGCTGCTATAAACTTTGAAGGGGCTATATCACTGAAGTGTGCTGTTTGTAAGTCCTTTGAGTATAAACTGAGGAGTGGGATAGCTGGGTCAAATGTTGGTTCCATTCCAAGTTTTCTAAGGAATTTCATACTGCTTTTCAGATTGGTTGCACCAATTTGTAGTCCCACTCTTGATGTATGATTCCGAATATGCTCACCAACACTTATTGTTGTTTATATTCTTGATTACTTCTATTCTGACTGGTGTGAGATAAAATCTTAGAGTAATTTCCCTAATTGCTAGAGATGTTTAACATTTTTTTCATATATTTGTTGATCAATTATATATCTTCTTCTGAGAAGTATCTGTTCAGCTCCTTAGCCCACTTATTGATTGGGTTGTTTGTTTTTTTGGTGTTAAGTTTTTTGAGTTCTTTATGTATCCCAGAGATTAGTGCTCTATCTGATCTGTGTGTGGCAAAAATTTGCTCTCCAAATGTATGTGTTCTCTTCACCACATTGATGGTTTCTTTTGCTGAAAAGAAACTTTTTTAGTTTGAATACATCCCATTTATTGATTCTTGATTTTATTTCTTGCACTTGAGTAGTCTTCTTAAGGAAGTTGGGGCCTAATCTGATGGGATGAAATTTGAAGCCCTTCATTTTTTATTTTTCTTAGGTAAAGTAGGAGCAGTAACAGTGTATTCCTGGTCTTACCATCACAGATCTCAAGTAAAATTCTCTTTGTCAAAGAGTTTTGTGAACTGTGATGTTTAAAGTTATTATTATAGCTAATAAAAATAGTATAAGAATGTGTTAGTCATTAATATTCTACTGCTTTTAACTTTTTATATAAATGATCAAAAAACTTTTATTGCTAGACCTTAAATCATATTGTAATAAACATAGTAAATATCTGAAATACTTAATTTAAAATAATTATACAGTGAGTAATTAATTTAAAATAGTACTTGGTCATTTCTACAGCTTTACTGCAGAAAGCTAAAACATTTAAAAAATTACAGAATGGGGAATAACTTTGGAAAACATATACAGTTGGACAGAGACATCAAAACAGTTTTTCACATGGTGGTCAGGCTTTAGCAAAGTTCACTGTCTTGAAAACTACTATTTTTAATGACTGTTACATAGGAAGATGGAATTACTGAAATTATATACAAATGTTATTTATAGTATTTTTATCCAAAACATTTTTCCATGGTCTTGACTTTTCTTAAATACAAAGTTGTCATAGTGGTAAACACACACACACATACACACACACACAAACACACACACACTCACACACACATATGTGTTTACTTATTTCTGTTTGTCTTTTATATGTATTTACATTTGACACTGGGTACCCTCTTTACAATGGTGTATTTCATTTGCCTTATAGCCAAAAAATAAAACAAAGTCCATCTTGTAACTTCCAGACTTAGTTTACCTGGTTTGAAAAATGAACTCACCCATCTTTGGTGGTAGCTCTGAACTAGATTACTAGTGTTTAATAAATACATATTAAATTCATGTGAACTGATTCTTGAGCTTCACCCACCTGATAGCTAGTAACATTCTAAATCTAACTTTGCATTCTCTTAGCTTGAAAGTATGCTTTGCTGAGAAGAAGATTAACATTAATCAGGGATGAGAGGTGGGAGGGAAAGGGAGAGAGAAGGGAAATTGCATGGAAATGGAAGGAGACCCTCAGGGTTATACAAAATTACATACAAGAGGAAGTAAGGGGAAAGGGAAAAATAATACAAGGGGGAGAAATGAATGACAGTAGAGGGGGTAGAGAGAGAAGAGGGGAGGGGAGGGGA
>NW_025999943.1:357094-400218 GCF_001458135.2 Marmota marmota marmota | reverse complement strand
GCGCGCGCGCGCGCGCGCGCGCGCTCATACTCGTAATTCTGCAATGCACTTTCTCATGTTCATGTTGCAGATTCCTCCTCCTCTGTACCTGGAGGGAAGAGAAGTGAGGGAGAGAAAGGTTATGTGGATAAAGTGTTCCCAGCCGCAGCTAAAGATAGCTCTGAGCAGGTGGATCTCAGTGAAGACAGCTTTGGCAATTCAGAGCATAATTTCTTTCCCATTTTCATCAAGACCACCTAACGGCCCGTCTTTATCTCTTCAAATCATTGTAACATCACTGCCAGATTCATCTTTTGGGAGAAATTAACTGTACATCATATCAATCCCCTGTTGAAAACGTTTCCTTAGTTTCCCAAGCCCATCAAGGAGCTCCTGCTGTTCTCAATAAGAGAACTCAGGGTAAGTGGTTCCAAGGGGGGATAGTAGAGGATAGGAAAGGCAGCAGAATACAACAGACACTAATATGGCAACATGTAAATCAATGGATGTGTAACTGATATGATTCTGCAATCTGTATACGGGGTAAAAATGGGAGTTCATAACCCACTTGAATCAAAGTGTGAAATATGATATGTCAAGAACTATGTAATGTTTTGAACAACCAACAATAAAAAATTTAAAAAAGAAAGTATGCTTTGCATAGATTCAATGAATAAATATTCATAGAATGAGCAAATGAAAGAATGAGTCACTCTATTAATCAGTGCAGACAAAGCTGGAAGGGAAAAGAAAGGGAAAGAAATTAGGGACATTGCTTGAGGGTATGTTATTCATCAGAGCAATTTTCTTTTCACACCTTTAAAATGAAATTTTGGCTGCATCTTTTTAGAATGACCTGTAATCCCAGCATCTTGGTAGGATGAGAAAGGAGGATTGTGTGTTCAAAGCCAGCCTCAACAACAGTGAGGTGCTAAGCAACTCAGTGTGACCCTGTCTCTAAGTGAAATAGAAAATAGGGCTGGGGATGTGGCTGAGTGGTAGAGTGCTCCTGTTTTCTGAATATTACAGAAGTAAGAAACTTCAGTAATGCTCATTTGACACTATGATATAAATTTGTCATGGCATGGTAGCTGTTGCCATTGCTGTATGTGACAGTCAGGAGAAACAATAGACAGTTTACTTGGCAGCAGGCTGAAATAACATGATTATCACTGAGTCATGGAGTCTCTGAGTTGGAAAGGATCTTATAGGTTATCCACTTCAGTAGATATATAGCCATATAGCCTCAGTCTGACCATTTTCCTCATCTTTACTTGTGGTAGCCTTTTGGATAGTTAAATAATCATAGCGGTATCTTAAAAAATTTTCTTAAGTTCAGCACAAGTCTGGCTCTTTACAAATTTTTAGTGTCCCTGATTCAATACTCAGACATTATACAAAATACTACTTAGGTAGTGTATCCTAAAGAAAACAGCACTGGGTATAATATGACAGGACTGAAATTTGTGTCACAATTTAGTTGTTACTTTATTGTTGGTTAAGCCTCTTCATCACTGAGTTTACACATGTATAATATGGGGTTGTTATGGGGATTTCAAATATATGATGGAGCTTTACAAACTGTAAAATGCTACAGGTGTGAATTTCTGTTTTTTGAGAAACTGTTGTTAGCTAATTAGAATTCTTCTTTAGCTGTCCCCAGATTTTCTCTTCTCCAGGTGCAACTAAAGTCGTGTTTGGTGGTTTGATATGGTTTTGGGTAGGGAGCAAGAGACACACACATCAGTACCATGATATAGTGAAATATACAACAAAGGAGGACAGTTCACAAGACAGTTGATCCCAAAGCATTTGTTACCCCAGGGAAACAGGTTTAGGCCAGGCATGCCCAGAATGCATGTACCACAAAGATCTCCTGCATGTACCTACAACAAGTCCATACTAATTCTAAAGTAGTAAATAGTGTACACTTTTTGGCTCAAAGAAAACTACCACTCAGAAGATAATGTGGTACTTGTCTACATAACTAAGAAGGAAAAACACTTTTTTTTTTTTGGTACTGGGGATTGAACCCAGGGGTGTTCAACCACTGAGCCACATTCCCAGCATCCTTTTCCCCTTTTAAATATTTTATTTAAAGAGAGGACCTCATTAATTTGCTTAGGGCCTCACTAAGTTGCTGAGATTGGCTTTGAACCAGGATTCTATTGCCTCAGTCTCTTGAGCATTTAGGATTATAGGCATATGACACTGTGCCCAGCAAAACACTTGGTTTCTAACACACATGCTACATGGAAAAATAAAATAGTTGATCCCATTAGCCTCCCCTAATTCTGGACTTTCCTGAGTCTGAAGAGAAAATACCCTAATGAGAGTTAACTTTCATTTGAGTATCTGGGCACAGTGGAGACCCCTATGGGGCAGAGGAAGAGAAAATGGAAGCAATATAAAATTTTCAGAGATGTTTATAATTTGTGAGCCTTGTCAACCACAGTAGGTTTTCTGACAGCACTCTCACACATCTCTTAGGATATAAATAATGGGTTCAAATGGCCTCACCATTTTTTTCCCAAGAGCCATCTGAACTTCATGGAGAGATGAAGACTTTTAGCACCATTTAGCCTGGTGCCACTTTACACACTTTAAAAACATACAGAGCTTTTTAATATATGTTTAGATCTGTGAGAGCAAAGCATGCTAACCATCTTTAAAATCATTGTGTAACTTTCTGATAAGAAAATTAGCTTATGATTTCCTTTAGAAATAATTAAAATCTCTATTGAGCCAGGCATAGTGACACATGCCAATAATCCAAGGTCCTGGAGAGGCTGAAGCATAAGGATTCCAAGTTTTGAGACCAACCTCAGCAACTTAGACCCTGTCTCAAAATAAAATTTAAAAAGTGGGCTAAGGGTGTAGCTTGGTGATCAAGCACTCGCCTAACCTAAAAACCTGACAGCTCTTTCAGTTTTCCATCTTTTTTAAAAAAAAATCTTAATCACTATTTTATAAATCTCACATCTGTCCATTTCTACTCTCCTAGATTAGGGTGTCATCCTTAATTGTTTGGATTATTACTTCATTTCTCCCTATGGCTATGGTTCGTTCGTTCCTTCCTTCCTTCCTTCCTCCCTCCCTTCCTTCCTTCCTCGAATAAATAACCCTTCCCAGTTCTTCATAAAGCTTTTGGATGACTAAACCATTGAAGACTTAGGACTGGACACAGGGTCTGGAACATGGCACACACAGAGATATTTTTGACTGAATGATATTAGTAGCCAAGTAGAGGTCAGTATTAACACCTTCTTGAATACCCTAATGGCACTGAATCTCCCTTATTATTTATGAAATAATGAATATTTCTCTTGCTGGGAAAAGTGTTGAATTCATCTTTTTATTTCTAACCACTCAGAACTGCTTCTCTTTGTCTTTTGTTTGGGTTCCAGTTTTTCACCAGCTAGTTTTAAACATTGGTCTTGATTTCATCCTGTTGTCTTGGAATTCCTAAGTCACATCATTTGTTATTATACACCATCAATTCCCAAATATGTAACATTGCAATTATTGGCTTAAACTTTTCCATGAAAACTAACTACCTACTACATAGTTTCAGTATGAAAACAAACTTAAAGGACCTTATGAAAGCTGGGAAAAAAAGAACCCTAAATTTTATTTTTTAACAAAATGTGCTAAAACAAATTCTCTATTTCTTGAGGTCAAAGTAACATTTATAACTCTAGCCCTGATCCACCAACAAGAATTTCTCTTATTTCCCCCCATCTATTGAATATTTTTATATAGCCAACAGATTGCATTCATTAACGCAATAAGTCATAAGTTATTTCTCTTTTTCAATTAAATGCATGTGAATATTGGCTGCAATTTCTTGACTTACCTGGTATATACAGATATATATTAGAAATTTTAAAAGTCTAGTAGAGTCATGCATAAAATTTGACTTAGTTTTAGCATTTTTACCTTTAGTAAAAAATGTAATTTCATTTAAATTTTTTGAAATACTAAGAGCATGGTAAAATATATCATGGTGTGGTGAAGCTTGGCACAAGGAACACTGGTTTAAATACTTTTTTGGTCTAGATACTATAAATTTTATTACCATCAGAACATATTTTTAGAAAGATTGAAGGATTATCTAAGTATCACTTACTGTGAACTAGATTTCCTAGTATGGGATAATTTTTAAAGATTTTAAACTGTAATTTTTTTCTTTACTCTCAATTTATAAGCTTTACATGGTCAATTTGGCTTATTTGATTTTAGTTTAATTTTTTAAAATAGTTTAATTTTTTTAAAATGTGTCTCTCCAACCTGGGAAAGCTGGTTCTCCATTTGTTCTAATGTCCCATGTAATAATTAATATGTATGTAATGTTATGAAAAGGTTTGGGAACCATAAACTGTTAATTTTCATTTCTCAGGGAGTAATCTAAATATCAGCTTCTTTGTACTTTTCTAGAGTTAATCAATGCATGTATAATCATATGTGTATATATGTATTTTTTCACAAATGGTAACTTAACACAAATGGTAACTTACACAAATATATGTATGTATGTATGTATGTATGTATGTGTATATATATCCTTAAAGGAGCACCTTAGAAATTGCTCCCTGTGAGTTACTTAATTTTTTATTGGTTATTAAATAAATATGTCATCTTTGTACAAATGATAAGTTTTTAGGAAACATTGTTAATGTTTATTTAAAGTAGGTGTATATTCTTTTTATGATGTCTATTTCAACAAATACAGCTTTTAGAACTTTTTAAAATTACAACTGTTTATGTAACTGGTAGTCATTTCCCACTGCTACAGTTTTCCTGTATATCCTGGATATCAATTTTCTCTTCTTGGCTGAACTATTGCGTTTCTTGTTTCTTAGCTGGGCTTTTATTGCAAAAGTGGAATGTTTTTGATCAGATTGCATTTACATGACATCCTGGAACTGTGGCATTCCCTCAACTACATTGTACACATTTAAAATGTAGTCTAATTATTTATTCACATTATGGATTACTGTGGCTCAGAAAAGGCAGTTACAATCTATTGAATAAATAATTTTAGTTTTAAAAATTTGGAAACTCTTTGAAGGGCTCATAATGAGGTCCCATCTCAGTTGTTAGAAATAGCCATTGAATACCTTTTTTGACTAAATGATATTTTAATTCTTAAATGTTTAACAAAACAAAGGAACAAAAAGGAAAATTTTTAATTGTTAACTGGAGGTATAGAATTTCTTTCTTCCTGTGGTCAGATATTATCTTCCCATCATGAAAACAAATACATAAAAATTTTGCAAACAACTGTTGTAGCAAATTATTAACATTCTTGGATGCTAATACTAAATTTCAGAACTATACTGTTGAAGTTGCAGAAACATTTGAAAAAAGTGAATGTTTTAGCCTCATATTGCAAAGATCAGTTTCATAACATATTTGATTTAACTTTTGTCGTTGTGAATCTTCTGTTTAAAAGTTGTTCATTATTTTTAAGTCAGTTTGAAAATGTGGAACTTCATGCTGTCTCTGTTCTTTCAAACAGGAGATAAGGTTTTTGGTATTGATTATGGATAATTAACTTAAAGGGGTATATTGTGTGTATATATTTTCTTTTTTTCAATCATGTGGTGCCAGGTTCTTTTATTTATAGTTAAGTTTACTTGAACTTTTCAATCTTTTACATTTATTAGAGATTGTCTTTAAAAAAAACTGAGGAAAATAGTTTATTTCATGCAATGTTGAGTTTATATAGATGGTGTCGATTTGTAATTGTAACATCTTTTGACAAGCAAATTAGACCATAGAAAGAGCATCCAACTTGGAGCTTGGGACATATGGTGCTAGCTTCTGCAAACATAAGTCAGAAGCAAGCCATTCTGGTCAGTGAGGGGTCATGTTCAGACTCAGGCTTTGTAGTATGGAAGTAGCCTCTTAAAGGAATTGCAATCTAAGTAGAAAATAATGTACTTGTCTGAATTGAAGCTAACAGTTAGAGGTAAAAACCAGTGCATATTTTTAGGATCTAAAATTAACTTGAATATAAAAATACTTAAGGAAAACAATTAAGATGACAGAAATCAGAAAATGCAGTTATTTTGGATACAGGATATCTCAGCAATTGGGATTATTAAGACTGTGAAAACTTTACTTTATGAAATAATACTAAGATTAAAATTCAGCATCTCGTACCTTAGAGTATCATAATGGTAAAAAACAATTGTCTTGAAATGATCAACTGTACACATTACTTTTGGATGGCAGAATTTCTCTTTCACATTTCTTATCCAGGACTGATTGGTAAAATAGCCCAATATTGCTTTATACACACACACACACACACACACACACACACACACACACATATATATAAAGATGAGAGAAGATCTATCAATTAGTTTTTAATTTGCATTGTCATTTAGAACACGCATTGATGATAAGGTTTTGACTGCCCATGTGAGCATCAAAGACTTTGGAAAGCTATTGCAGATAAACCTCTTTTATATGCTTTAGGTTCAAGAGTAGTCAAACCTGTTACTGCACCATCTTTTGCATATGCAAATCTGTTATTTTGTCATTTCATTAAAGAAGAAGAGATAATAGTCTCTTGTGGTTGTAAATAAGTCTAGAACATGGCCTACATGGAATGAAATCCAGCAAAAAGACAACTGTGGTTTCTGTTGTATAGTCATGGGAGGTTGTTTCTGTTTGGGTATTTGTTTCTGTAAGACTGCGCCTACTTTGAAGGGAGGGTAGAAAGGTAAGTTAATGTTCAGAGGCAAAAATAGGGAAGGTGTTTGTTGTCATTGACTATAGGGTATTGTGAAGTTTGACATGCTCTGAAGTTACTGAATGCCATGTTTGGCTCCATATACTCCATACCTCAGTTTTCATCATCTGGGGAGCCTGCATCAGGATTTCCAGTCACTGGAATCAACACCACATCTATTTTGGTTTGAAATTGATTGATTCACAGAATAGAACATGCTTGTGGGATTTACCTTTGCTATAAAATGGCATAAATGATTTAAATCTTTTCTTTTTTTATTTTTAGTTGTATATGGACACAATATCTTTATTTTCATGTGATGGTGAGGATTGAACCAAGTATCTCACATGTGTGAGGCAAGTGTTCTAAAACTGAGTCACAACCCCAACTGTTTGAAATGTTTTCTTTAGGAAAAAGAAATGTGTCATTTGTTTATAGACCTTAATGCTCATGGGAAAGAAATTGTCAAATAGTAATGTAAGCACAGTGTTCTGGAAACATGGATTATTTTGTTGAACTTCAGCATACTAGAAATAAAAGTGAGAAAATAAAATTAGGGGGAAAAAAGGTGGAAGGATTTTTTTCTTATGTGCTATATCTCTTCAAAAGGGTATCATAGTGACTTAATTAAAATGGCATCTCAGAATTTCCAAAATGACAGGAGACTTTACTCCATTGGTATAGATTACTTTGGGGAAAGGAAAAGGAAATATTAGAATTGATGAGAAAATGTTGCATACTGTCATTGTCAATTATATTATTTTATTATGAAGTTATATCTAGTTTTTCTTTTGGAAAAATAGTATATATAATTCATGTGACATAGAAAATAATGTTAATACTCTGTTGTGTTTTATCTTGAAGTGTGTTTATTCTGACATAGATTTACTATGAACAGGAGTAAAAAATAGAATTTTCTAGCTTGGGGGAAAATTAATAATTCTTTCCTGAACTTTTAACCTTGTCAAATGATTTCCCTGCTCTGACACAGTGCATTATATTTGCAAAGGTTGGAAGTTAACTCTCAAGGTACCAGACATCATTTTTTGGGATATTAATTCTCAGAGGTCTTAGTCTTATCAAGATTTGTAGGCATTTTCTTTTATATGCCATTCTTATTTGTAGCTCTTTCCTTTTACAGCAGTATTAAATACCAAACCTTCTATGATATTGACATTCATTAAAGTTATGTCTTTAATGGCATCCCTTTCCTGGTTTGAGTTTCAAATACCTTGATGTAAAGCTTCAAAGCCATTGTGTTGTAAGCCCTCCTTGAATGTGCCTTATTTAAATCTGCATGGTAAATCAAGGAAAGTAAATAACAAGGTAGCAGATGGAAGCATGAAGATAAGACCAGTGAACAATTGTATATGGATTTTGTTATGATGTTGACAGGAGCTAAAATTTAGTAATCTAGTTTAACTGATCTGCATTTCAAAGAAATCTCATTTAGCAGCAACTTGGATTTGTAGTATAAAGTTCTTTTAATGCTGATTTTATTGCATTCTTTACTAATTTATCTGGTGAAGATTTAGCTTTGCTCACTTAAAGCTGCAAGCATGTTACAAGGCGTCTTAAATATTATGAAGGCATTAATGTCTAAACCATGAACTGAAGGTAATCACATATCCAGCCCTGAATAGGGTACATTTTGAAAATACTGTTGTTCAAACTTAATTATCAAGGCAATATAGATAAGGCTGTGTGTTTATGTGTGTTTTTTTCTCTGCCTGGTGGCTCTGAGATATTTCTTCACTTTATAAACAAGCTAATACATAATCATCTGCTATTCAAGTTATGCACAAATAAATGGATTTTTTAAAGTATAAATCCATTGATTCTGGTATTAGTTATACTTTTGAAAATGGAAATGATTAGTTATCACTCCACTTATTGCTTAGCATGCTCTTCCAAGGGTGGCTCCAGATACACTGGAGTGGAAACAGGTGGTGTTGGTCCCTTGGCCCAGTCTGTCCTGCAGATGCTGGCCAGGGTCCAGGAGAGTCAGATTGCTTGGGCCATTCTTTGGGCTCTGCCCCTCAGCACCATGATGATATGGCAAGTGTGGAACTGAATGGATGGAAGAGTTAAAGGCTCAGACTCAAGCACTAACCAATTGTGTGGGTACTTTTGCAAAAATTTTAGCACAAATTTGGACCAATAGTGTTGACCCAAGAGGTATATATATACCCCATAGCAGAGCCCACTAGCAGAAGGTGCTGTGGGGTTGTCTGAGATGCATTTTGTCCTTTGGATTTAGAAGACTGGAACAGTTGGAGCAGAAATTGGCTGTGAGTTTCCACAGTCAGCTGGAACATCCACAGGCAGAGCCAGCTATTAAGAGCTGCTTGTTTGCAGAGGCCTGATATTTTCATGGAGCCCACCCATCCATAGAAGCAAGAAACTGTCCATGCATTACAGGGACTTTTTATAGAGAGATGTGTACTCATTCATATGTATCAATAACAATGAGATTTGTTGATATGGATGGTTAAATGATGAAGTCTTTAAAGTGCTGCCTGAATCTCCTTTTCATGGAATCACAATAATCGTATAGTAGAGCTTAGGATAGGTTTTATGTTTCAGAGTAAAACATCAATACATTGGTTTGGTGTTCTCTTTCCTGTTAAAGTATATTTGAAAGGGCCACATCATTAACATAATCTAAGAAAGGTAAAAAATTCAGATTTTGTCACAAAATAAGAAGGAAGTGAGCAAAGTTTTGGTTAATAAGGTGGACTGATTGCTGTAATACATGTTCTGGTGGGTTGAGAGGAAATGGCATCGAGTCAGGTTTGGTTTTTAGTAGGGAGATGACTTGGAGGAAATTGCAGTTCTCCCAAAAGCTATCTGTGTGCAAATACACAAAACTAAAAACAATTGAGATATATTCTAGAGGTCTTAATGTTGTCACTTGCTTATAGATTGGTTGAGCCCATGAATTAAAAGGTGAATTAGGAATAATTAAATTTATCAATCAATTGAATAAGTATTAGCAAGAGAAGATGTTTGGAAACTGTTTCAGAGGGAACTTTGAGAACTTTATTTTGAAGTTTTCAATTGGAGGGGATCAAATAGGCAGCTTAATGTTTGTGTCCAAAATTCAAGTAGTATTGTTACAAATGATATACATTATGGAGGAATCAGCAGTAAAATAACAGGTAAAGGGAAAGAACTTGATAATGCTGGGAAAGAAAATAGTATGGAAAAAAAAAAAGTACCACAGACTAGAACCTAGCCTCAAGTACATACAATGTTGCTATAGAAAAAAACACTAAGAGATATATGGAAAAATAGTGCAAAGAAACAAAAATTTTCAGGAGGGTACGATGGTTATTTAATTTTAGATTTCTGAACAAACACCTTTCCATTGGATTTGGAAAGAGGAGGTTTATTGTTGATTCTGAAGATGGGTTCTATGGCAGCACCGTCTGTATCAGTTGTAGTTCTTCTGAGTACTTACTTTGTTGTTATTACATATCCTCCACACATCATCCATCTGTGGCTTATTTTATTATTTGCTGGAGGTTACCCAATTTGAAGGAAATGTTTGACTCTGAAATGACAGCAAATATGTAATGTAATGTTGTGTTGGGTTCCATGGTAATTTACTAAGAAAACCTCCATGTATTTACCACCTATGATTCTTCCACTTCAGAGGAAACTTCTGAATGACTTCCCAGTCACTACCTCTCCTCCTTCTAGAGAAATGATTATTTTTTTCTGATTACTTTTCTCATGCATTAATTTCTTGGGATTTGAAGTGATAATATGTTCTTGTTTGTGAACCATCTTCCTTTAGACCTACATTTGTGTCATTCTCTATGGCGAGATTGTCATTTATCTCAATTTAATTGTGTATTTGTTTCACTGCCTTGATATGCAAATTTTGGTATTGCTGTTATTGTCGTTGTTGTTGTTCTGGGGATTGAACCTGGGTCTTGTGCATGGGAAGCCAGCACTTTACCAACTGAGCTATATCCCCAGTCCTCAATATGCTAATTTTAAAGCTACATTATATTGCTGATGTAAATTTATATTGTTTCTCCATTTTAGAGTTTCAAAAGATAAATCTGTAGTTTTTGGTGCTCATATGAATTCATTTCATATAGATGTGAAATTGCTGGGTCATAACCATAACTGTGCTGTAATTTAGTAGATACATTCAAAAACTTAGAAATTTTTTGTTTTCCCAGTCTTTATTTCTTCCCTGTAAATGAAAGGGGTTCTGTCATCTCAGTATCTCCTGAACACTTGCTACCAAGATTTTTTTTTAAATTAGTCAGTCTTATGAGCAGTAATAATAACCCATTATGTTAGTTTTCATTTAGTTGACAACTAATAAACCTCTGCATTTTTCCCTTTTTCCTTGTCACTTGCCTATCAAGTTTGTAAAGTCCTCTGGGCATGTAATTGGATATCTCCTTCTATACTTTGTGATAATTCTTAGAACAATTATAATTATTGTTGATATGAACTATTTGTTAATATTGAGTTAATTATAGGTATTAATACTTGGTTAATATTTGTAAAGCATAAAAGAGAATAAAATAATGGCATTTGCAAGTAAATGGATGGAGTTGGAGAATATCATGCTAAGTGAGGAAAGCCAATCTCCAAAAACCAAAGGCCAAATGTTTTCTCTGATAAGTGGACGCTGACCCATAATGGGGGTAGGGGGAACTTTGGATAGGGTAATGGGGAAGGAAGGAAATGGAAGGGAGAGTGCATAGGTGTAGGAAAGATGGTGGAATGATACAGACATCATTACCCTAGGCACATGTATGAAGACATGAATGATGTGACTCACTTTGTGTACAACCAGAGAAATGAAAAATTGTGCTCCACATGTATACTGTGAATTGAAATGCATTCTGCTGTCATGTATAATAAATTGGAACAAATAAATAAATTGAATAATTAAAAAATTGTAATGCAGAGATTTTTTAAAATTTCTTTTATTTTTGCTATGTACATGTATTGCCTATATCCAGTACCCTTGCTAAATTTTTATAATTATTTATAACAAGTTATCTGAAAACAATGACAATTGTATTTATTCCAATATCATGATTATACTTTTTGTCTTTCAGGCTGCTTTATTTTAATGTCATCATTAGGATATATATTGGTCATAATGTCATCATGAGGATATATATTGATCATTTTTCTTGTTCATTTTACTTTTTTTAAGTAATCAATTTCTTTACTCAGTAATGCTTTTTGCTTTAATTCTAATTTATGAATTATTAATATAGCTATACTAAGGTGCCATCTGCGTCCAGCACAGACAGCTAACTAAAGGTCACTAGGGGGAAATTCCCAAGGTATTAGAAATAAAACACAGACACACAATTTACCATTAAACCAAGCTCTGGGATGGCTTCTCTGCCCTTGACCTCAAGCTCTCCAAATGGGAGAGCGAGAAACTACAAGAGAGGCTGGCAAGAGAGAGCTGGAGTGGGCTTTTGTTAGGTAGACTCTAAATTCTTAGGAATTCCAGTCCAATGAAGGTCATGGGGGGCAGAATTATAAGGACAGGGGAGATAATTGGATCCCTGGGGATATGGAAAAATCACACCCCTGAGTCGCTCACACCCTAGAAGATCAGGGCAATCCAGATCACAGCATGACCACCAGATGGTGCACCTGTCAGCAGAGGAGTCAGAGACAGTCTTGTGCTAGTTTGGCCTCCCACACTAAGGTTCTTTGTGGTTACAGTGTGGTCAGAAAACCTATACTTAATGTAATAACTAATTTTATTAGGTAAAATTTAATGTTTTTCCTCTTTGTTTCATCCATTCTCTTCATCATTTTCTTTCCTATTGTCTCTCTTTCCATGCCTGGAATCTTTTGTAGTTTTCTGTACTTTATGTTTAGTTCATTGTGCAGAGAACATAATGAAATCATTTTTTCATATAAGCAATTGAATTATCAAATAAGGTTCTCATGAATTAAAGATGCCATTCCTGACCAAGATTTGATAATAATTTCAAAGATAAAGGGATCACGTGGCACTTGGCAGACAGGTATATGTCCAGGCCAATCTTTCCTTTCCAGGATCTTGGCCCTTAATGTGTAGGTCCCCATAGAAGTGGGGAAGTATATTTGCTGCCTCTGTCATTCAGAGGCTGAAGCAAGCACTAGCTGTCAGATTTTTGGCCTTACATTTTTGAGTCAATGATATGCATTTATGGAGGAAGAAGAAACGTTGAGTTCATCTTAGTATTCTTCTCTTCGTTTTCCTATCTTGTATCCCCAAAGTCCTGGCTAGGTTCTTTACTCTCTGGTGCCCTCATGAATTATATTTACACATTATATTTTCTTATAGTTATACAGGTTAGAAATTTAGATCCATCCAGATATTCCTCCATGGCCAGAAGTTAAATTTGTGTGACTTTATTTTAACTTTGTTTTTAATATGAATGTTTTATAATGAAAATATATGTCATCACTGTTCTGCTTTTTGTTTGTATGTGTGTTTTTGTGAATAAACACTTATATAAATTCACGTTAGAATTGATACATGGATTTGATTAGACCAGCTTTCTTTGTTCATTAATTATATTTTAATAATGGGTACATTTTAAAATGATAATATTTTCAATATATTGGGCTATAGAGTTATGTAACTAAAATTAATTTTACCTTTTTTTTTTCAAACTGCAGGCATACGCAATGTTTATTACCAACCAATTGCACATTTCTGGAGAAAGTCTAACAGTCACACTAATCAATTTGCTTGAGTCATGACCACAAATTTCAAACAAGCACTGAGAGCTGATAATCACAATATGCTGCATATAAATTAACTCCTGTTTCTTTTTTTTTCACTTATTTATTTTTATTGTTGTTATTTTTTTAAAATACACACAATAGTGACATGCATTACAATTCTTATTACACATATGGAGCACAATTTTTTTATATCTCTGTACATAAAGTATGTTCACACCAGGAGGATTAGATTAATTCTGGATAGGGAAGAGGGGTGGGAGGGGAAGGGAGGGGAAAGGAAATTAGCAAGGATGGTGGGATGTGATAGTCATCATTATACAAAGTAGACCAGCTTTTTATATGTGTGTATGATGTGCTCTTTTCATGTGGGACATCTCCCCTCCCACTCAGTGCTTTTCAGCACTAGGAATTTGGTAGCCTCCACCTCTTGGCTGCTTTTTTCCTGCCCCTCAAGTTATAATTCCTAAAAAGCATTTTATGAGAAGTCATAAGTATGCTTCTTGGCATTACTGGTAAATAATTTTATTGGAAAAGGCCAATAATTGCTGCTTTTAGGGAAACAGAATTTATAGTGTAGTACAGAAAGATGGGGAAAGATCAGAAATAAAGGGACAGAGATGTTCAGTAAGCTTAGAAAAGAGTGAACTGGTGGGGTGGACAGATCACTCAGTGTTGTCTCTTCTTTATGGCATGTCTGCAAATGTTAACATCTGCTTATACCCATAACTGCAAGGATTTGAATACACTTTTGTACTTTCTGAAGAATTCAGAAATAAACCTGACTTCTTGTATGTTATTCCATGCAGGGTGATCATCCACTTGCTTCTTTACTCCTTAGTATGCAAGGGGAGAAGAGAGGGATTGCCTGCTGACTGATTTTAATCATAATTCTGCTTGGGAAGTAGGAAGGGGAGGGGAAAAAGAATATGGAATTTTTTAGGAAAATGGTGAGTCTTAATTTTCTTTATGAAATAAAAAAAAACTTTCATCATAAAAAAGAGTTAAAATAATTTGCAACTAGAAATTCTGCACTACAGAACATCCTTGGCAAAACATTCCATGAGGAGGACATAAAAAACAGCAATGAAAATCAGCAAAGGGAGGTATTACAATAAAGGAAAAATGAATCAAAGGAGAAACTAAGTCAAGTTAAAAACCAAAAATGAAAATTACTGGGAATCAAATCCTGTCTCAATAATAACCCTGAATGTTAATGGCATAACCTCATCAATAAAAACACATAGACTAGCAGATTGGGTTTAAAAACGAGACCAAACCATATGCTGGCTTGAAGAGACTCATCTCATTGGAAAAGGCATCCATAGACTGAAAGTGAAAATTTGGGAAAAAACATACCTCTAAGATGGACTTTGTTAGCAAGCAAGGGTCTCCATAATCATATCAAATAAAGTAGGCTTCAAGCCAAGTTAATCAAAAGGAATAAAGAAGGATATTTCATACTGCTTAAGGGAACCATATATCAAGAAGACATAACAGTTATGAATGTATGTGCCCCAAACAATGGAGCATCTCTGTTCAACAACAACAATAACAACAACAAAACCTCTTCTTAATTTCAAGAGTCAGATAGACCACAACACAATAATATTGGATGATGTAAACACATATCTTTCACCACTGGATAGATCTTCCAAACAAAAGCTAAACAAAGAATTCAATCTACAGAACAATCAATAAATTAGACTTAAAAGACTTATATAAAATATTTCATTCATCAACAAGTAAATACACTGTCTTCTCCTCAGCACATGGATCTGTCTCTAAAATGGACCATATATTATGTCACAAAGTAACTCTGAGCAAATACAAAAAAGTACAGATACTACCCTGCATTCTATCAGATCATAATGGAATGAAACTAGAAATCAATGATAAAAGAAGAAATAGAAGCTACTCCAACAGTTGGAGACTAAATAATATGCTTTTGAATGAACAATAGATTGCAGAAGACATCAAAGAGCAGATGAAAAAATTCTTAGAGGTAAATGAAAACACTGATACAACATATCAAAATCTCTGGAACACTATGAAGGCAGTACTAAGAGGAAAGTTCATTGCATGGGGTTCATTCCTTAAAAGAAGAAAAAAATCAGCAAGTAAATGACCCAGCAATTCATCTCAAAGCCCTAGAAAAAGAAGAACAAGTCAACATCAAAAGTAATAGAAGACATGAAATAATTAAAATTAGAGCTGAAGTTAATGGAAGTGAAACAAAAGAAAAAAATTGACAGAACAAAAGTTGGTTCTTTGAAAAATAAATAAAATTGTTAAAATTTCTGGCATTCTAAAAGGAGAGAGAATGCTCAAATTATTTAAAATCTATGATGAAAAAGAAAATATCATGATGGATACTACAGAAATACAGAAGATAATTAGAAATTATTTTGAAAAATTGTACTCCAATAAAATAGAAAATATTGAAGCCATCGATAAATTTCTAGAGTCATATGATTTACCCAAACTGAATCAGGATGATATACACAAGTTAAACACATTAATTTCAAGCAATAAAATAGAAAACACAATCAAAATCCTACCAACAAAGAAAAGGCCAGGACCAGATCGGTTCAGAGCTGAGTTCTACAAATCCTTCAAAGAAGAACTAATACCAATCCTTCTCAAATTATTCCATGAAATAGGAAAAGAGGGAACACTTTCAAACTCATTCTATGAGGCCAATATCACCCTGATTCCAAAATCAAACAAAGATACACCAAAGAATGAAAACTTCAGACTGATATCTCTAACACATATAAAAATTCTCAATAAAATTCTGGCAAATTGAATACAAAAACATATCAAAAAGATAGTTCAAAGTTTGGTTCAACGAATGGAAATCAATAAGTGTAATCCATTACTTCAAAGACTTAAAGATAAAAAAAATATGATAATTTCAATAGATGCAGAAAAAGCATTAGACAAAATATAGCACTCTTTCATGTTCAAAACACTAGAAAAACTAGGGATAAAAGGAACATATCTCAACATTTTAAAAGCTATCTATGATAAGCCCAAGGCCAACCTCATTGTAAATGGATTAAAATTGAAAGCATTTTGTCTAAAACCTGGAACAAGACAGAGATGCTCTCTTCTTTGTTTAACATAGTTCATGAAACTCTAGTGAGAGCAATTAGACAGATGAAAGAGAAATGAATAGGAAAAGAGGAACTCAAACTATCACTATTTGCCAACAACATAATTCTATACTTAGAAGATCCAAAATATTTCACAAGAAAACATGTAGAAGTCATTCTGAATGAATTCAGTGAAGTAGAAGGATATAATACCAACACCCATAAATGAAATATGTTTCTGTACCTCAGTCATAAATCCTCTAAAAGAGAAACTAGGAAAACTAACCCATTTACAATAGCCTCAAAAAAAAAAAAGAAAGAAAGAAAGAAAACAAAATACTTGGAAATCAACAAAAGAGGTGAAAGACCTCTACAATAAAAACTACAGAATGCTAAAGAACTAAATTCAAGTAGACCTTAGAAGAAGAAAAGCTCTCCTTTTTTCTTGGCTAGGCAGAATTAATGTTGTCAAAATGACGATACTACCAAAAGCACTATCCACATTTAATACAATCCCAATAAAAACACCATGACATTCCTCATATAAATAGAAAAATCAATTGTGAAATACATTTGGAAAAATAAGAGACCCAGAATATCCAAAGCATTACTTAGCAAGAAGAATGAAGCAGGTGGCATCACAATACAAGAAATTAAACTATACTACAGAGCAATAGTAACAAAAATGGCATGGTATTGGCACCAAAATAGACATGCAGATCGATGGAACAGAATAGATGTCACAGAGACAAACCCACATAAATACATTTATCTCATGCAAGAGAAAGGCACCAAAAACATAATGGAGAAAAGATGGCCTCATCAACAAATGGTGCTGGGCAAACTGGAAATCCATATGCAGCAAAATGTATTTAAGCCACTATCTCTCACCATGCACAAAACTCAAATCAAAATGGATCAAGGACCTAGGAATTAAACCAGAGACCCTGTCTATAATAGAAGAAAAAGTAGGCCCAAATCTTCATCATGTCAGTTTAGGCCCGACTTCCTTAACAAGACTCCTATAGTGCAAGAAATAAAATCAAGAATCAATAAATGGGATGAGTTCAAATTCAAAAGCTTCTTCTCAGCAAAAGAAAAAAATCAGTATGGTGATTAGAGAGCCTACAGAATGGGAGCAAGTTTTTACCACATTCACATCAGATAGAGCACTAATCTCCAGGAAATATAAGGAACTCATACCCACAAATAACACAATCAATAAATATGCTAAGGAACTGAACCTTAACACTTCTCATAAGATGATATACAATCAATTAACAAATATATGGAAAAATGTCAAACATCTCTAGTAATTAGAGAAATGCCAATCAAAACTATTCTAAAATCTTATCTTGGGCTGGGGATGTGGCTCAAGCGGTAGCGCGCTCGCCTGGCATGCGTGCGGCCCGGGTTCAATCCTCAGCACCACATACAAACAAAGATGTTGTGTCCGCCAATAACTAAAATAAATAAATAAATATTTTTTTAAAAAAATCTTATCTCACTCCAATCTGTATGGCAGTTATTAAGAATACAAACAACTATAAGTATTGCCAAGGATGTGGGGGAAAAGGTACACTCATACATTGGTGGAGGGACTGCGAAGTGGTGCAGCCAATCTGGAAAGCAGTATGGAGATTCCTTGGAAAACTTGGAATAGAACCACCATTTGACCCAACTGTCCTACTCCTGAGTTTATGCCCAAAGAACCTAAAAACAGCATACTACAGTGATGCAGCCATATCAATGTTTATAGCTGCACAATTCAGAATAGCTTAATTGTGGAACCAACCTAGATGCCCTTCAGTAGATGAATGGATGAAGAAACTATTGTATATATACACAATGAACTATTACTCAGCATTAAAAGAGAATGAAATCATAGCTTTTACAGGTAAATGGATGGAGTTGAAGAATATCTTGCTAAGTGAAGTAAGCCAATCCAAAAAAAAAAAAAAAAGACCAAATATATTCTCTGATAAGTGTATGATAATCCATAATGGGGGTGTGGGGGAAAATGGGAGGAATGGAGGTACTTTTGATATGGCAAAAGGAGGAAGGGGATGGGAGAGGGCAAAAGGATACAATATGGTAGAAAGAGATGGATATGATTTCCCTAGGTACATGTATGAAGACATGAATGGTGTGACTCTACTTTGTGTACAACTAGAGAAATAAAAAAAATTTGCTTCATTTGTGTAATATGAATTGAAATGCATTCTGCTGTCATAACAAATTAGAATAAATATTTAAATAAAAAAGATGTAAAAAGTATCCATCATTTTGGGAGCCACTAAAAATGAACAGAGATTGATTGAAAGGTAGAAAACAGTGAAGAGTGTGAATTTCCATGTTTCCAAATAAATGCAATGTCCTCAGAAAAAAGTTTAAAAATAACAGCTGAGGAGACACCAGATGTTACCATGTAAAATTCATGCAAATATATTTAAGATTATACTGAATTTTTTGAGAATAGTCTTTTACAATCCAGAAATTTCCACTTAATGTTTATGTCTAAAATCACTGTAAATGGTTGTGAATTGGAAAATGCTTCTAGAATTCATGGTAACTTGATAAAAATGTTAGGTTAAATTTGAGACTCATAAATAACCACTTCAAATTATGAACACATGTAATGCAATGGCCACTGGATGAATTTATTTTAAAGAATAATCATTCCAAGTGGCTCAAAGTTATGGTCTTATGTTCCCAGTCCCTTATGCCAAGGTCAGACATTTTATTCTGTCTTGACTTCACTGTCTATGAAAAGGTAGGGAATAGATTACTCATTATAAAAACTTCATGCTACAGATTCACCCACACCAGCCACTGTGGGGCCCAGGCACACAGCATGCCTGGTCCACCCCTTTCTCCACTGAGAAGACACTCGCCAGAGCTTAGCCTCTGGTGCAGAACCACCTCTCTGATCAGTGGACTATCTAGGGAGCCAAGATCCCGAATAGTCTGCCCACACTAGTCGACATGGGTTCCGGGATCTCAATAGGGTGGTTGACTCCTCCCCCACCATGGCAGAGACTGCCAGAGCCAAGACTTTGGCACTGGGCCACACCTTCCTACCAGCAGGCTACTGCTGGGAAGTCAAGCCCAGCTGCTCAGATCCACACACACTGGCCTCTGCAGGGCCCAGGCCTGGAGCAAACTGGGCCCACCTCATTCCTAGTGGGGCAGACACTCTCCAGAGCCTGGCCTCTGGTGCAGGACCCCCCCACACACTTTCTACCACTGGGGTTCAAACCAGTGAACCAGATCCACCCACTCCAACTTACACAGGTCTCAGATCCAGGATGCAGTACCATCCATTGAGGGACACCAGCAGGGTCTGGAAGCCCAACATCAAGGTGAGGTACAGAAATTCTGCAGGAGTACTCCAAGAATCTAGGGAAGAAATTATAATATCTCAGATCCACTCTGCAAGAAAGGAAGACACAGAGATAACATGAAAAAAACAAAGGAGAAAAGTGCCCCAAACAAGCCCGGACACTATAATAACAGAACCTATGGACAGTGAAGTTGATGAAATGTCAGAGAAAGAGTTCAGAAGGTTTATAATTAAAATCATCTGTGAATTAAAGAATGACCTAAGTGAGCAAATACAAGCAAAAATTTATCACTCAAACAATGAGATAAGAGAGCAAATGCAGGTAGCAAAAGATTACAAGAGAGAGAGAGACCCTGAAAAAAAAAAGTTAGAAATCCTTGAAATGAAGGATAAAATAAATCAAATAAAAAAATTCCATAGGAAGCATAACCAACAGACTAGATCACTTGGAAGAAAGAATGTCAGATAATGAAGACATAGTATGCAATCTCAACAATAATAGAAGACCCAAAAGGGTCTACAAAAAAACTACTAGAACTAATAAATGAATTCAGCAAAGTGGCAGGATATAAAATCAACACGCATAAATCAAAGGCATTTCTGTATATCAGCGACAAAACTTCTGAAACGGAAATGAGGAAAAACACTCCATTCACAATATCCTCAAAAAAAATAAAATACTTGGGAATCAACCTAACAAAAGAGGTGAAAGATTTATACAATGAAAACTACAAAACCCTAAAAAGAGAAGTAGAAGAAGATCTTAGAAGATGGAAAAATATACCCTGTTCATGGATAGGCAGAACTAACATCATCAAAATGGCGATATTACCAAAAGTTCTCTATAGGTTTAATGCAATGCCAATCAAAATCCCAACGGCATTTCTTGTAAAAATGGATAAAGCAATCATGAAATTCATATGGAAAAATAAAAGACCCAGAATAGCAAAAGCAATTCTAAGCAGGAAGTGCGAATCAGACGGTATAGCGATACCAGACTTAAAACTATATTACAGAGCAATAGTAACAAAAACAGCATGGTACTGGTACCAAAACAGGAGGGTGGACCAATGGTACAGAATAGAGGACACAGAGACTAATCCACAAAGCTACAACTATCTTATGTTTGATAAAGGAGCTAAAAGCATGCAATGGAGGGAGGATAGCATCTTCAACAAATGGTGCTGGGAAAACTGGAAATCCATATGCAACAAAATGAAACTGAATCCCCTCCTCTCGCCATGCACAAAAGTTAACTCAAAGTGGATCAAGGAGCTAGATATCAAATCAGAGACTCTGCGTCTGATAGAAGAAAAAGTTGGCTCCGATCTACATATTGTAGGGTCGGGCTCCAAATTCCTTAATAGGACACCCATAGCACAAAAGTTGATAACAAAAATCAACAAATGGGACTTACTTAAACTGAAAAGTTTTCTCTCAGCAAGAGAAACAATAAAAGAGGTAAATAGGGAGCCTACATCATGGGAACAAATTTTTACTCCTCACACTTCAGATAGAGCCCTAATATCCAGAGTATACAAAGAACTCAAAAAATTAAACAATAANCAGTTACTAATAGGGCATTATGTCAAAATGTGGATGTGTAACCGATGTGATTCTGCAATCTGTATTTGGGGTAAAATTGGGAGTTCATAACCAACTTGAATCTAATGTATGAAATATAATATGTCAAGAGCTTTATAATGTTTTGAACAACCAATAAAAAAAAAGAAAGCATGAACAGAACATCAAATAATTATGGGACAACATCAAAAGACCAAATCTAAGAGTTATTAAGATAGAGGAAAGCACAAAGTTTCAAACCAAAGGAATGTACAATCTCTTCAATGAGATAATATCAGAAAATTTCCCAAGCATGGAGAATGAATTGGAAAACCAAATACAAGAGGCTTACAGGACAATAAATGTACAAAATTACAACAGATCTACACCAAGGCAAATTATATTGAAAATGCCTAGCATACAGAATAAGGATAGAATCTTAAAAACCTCAAGAGAAAAAAATCAGATCACATATAGGGGGACAACAATTTGTATCTCGGCAGATTTTTCAACCTAGACCCTCAAAGCCAGGAGATCATGGGACAATAAATACCAAGCTCTGAAAGAAAATGGATGCCAACCAAGAATCTTATATCCAGCAAAACTAAGTTTTAGATTTGTTGATGAAATAAAAACCTTCCATGATAAACAAAAGTTAAAAGAATTTACTACTAGAAAGCCTGAACTACAGAACATCCTCAGCACAATATTCCAAGAAGAAAAAATGAAAAACAATGATGAAAATCAGCAGAGGGAGGAATTACACTAAAGGAAATTCTAATCAGAGGAGAAACCAAGTCACATTAAATACGAAAAATAAAAAAATGGCTGGTGATACAAATCATGTCTCAATAATAACCCTGAATGTTAATGGCCTAAGCTGACCAATCAAAAGACATACACTAGCAGATTGTATTTAAAAAAAAAAAAAGACCCAACAATATGCTGCCTCCAAGAGACTCATCTCATAGAAAAAGACATTTACACAATGAAGGTGAAGGGTTGGGGAAAATCATACCACTCACACGTACTGCGGAAGCAAGCAGGGGTTTCCATTCTCATATCAAATGAAGTAGACTTCAAACTAATGTCAATCAAAAAGGATAAAGAAGAACACTATATACTGCTCAAGGGAACCATATACTAACAAGACTTACCAATTATAAATATATATGCTCCAAAGAGTGGAGCAGCTATGTTCATCAAAGAAACTCTTCTCAAGTTCAAGAGTCAAAAATTTTGGGTGACTTCAACATATCTCATTTATCACTAGATAGATCTTCCAAACAAAAGTTGAAAACAAAATCTATATAACTAAACAATACAATTAATATCTTAGTCTTAACTGACATATATGGAATATTTCAACTTAAAATGAGAGAATATACTTTCTTCTCATCAGCACATGGATTCTTCTCTAAAATAGAACATATACTATTCCACAAAGCAACTCTTAGCAAATATAAAAAAGTGGAGATACTACTCTGCATTCTGTCAGATAATAATGGAATGAAATTAGAAATCAATGATAAAAGAAGCAATAAATTCCACTCCAATACCTGAAGACTAAATAATATGCCACTGAATGTACAATGGGTTACAGAAAAAATAAAGGAGATTAAAAAGTTTTTAGAGGTGAATGAAAACACAGATACAACATAACAAAATCTCTGGGACACTATGAAAGCAGTTCTAAGAGGAAAGTTCATTGCATGGAGTTCATTTCTTATAAGAAGAAAAAATCAACAAATAAATGACTTAACACTACATCTCAAAGCCATAGAAAAAGATGAACAAATCAACACCAAAGGCAGCAGAAGACAGAAAATAATTAAAATCAAAGCTGAAATCAATGAAATTAAAAGAAAAGAAAAAACTGAAAAAAATTGACAGAACAAAATGTTGGGTCTTTGAAAAAATAAATAAAATTAATGGACCCTTAGCCATGCTAATGAAGAGGAGAGAGAAAACTCAAATCACTAACAAATGAAAAAGGAAATAGCAAAACAGATACTACGGAAATACAGAAGATAATTAGAAAATATTATGAAAACCTGTACTTCAATAAAATGGAAAATATTGAAGGCATCAACAAATTTCTAGAATCACATAATTTGCCCAAATGGAATCAGGATTATATACACAAGTTAAACAGATCAATTTCAAGTGACAAAATAGCAGATGCCATCAAAAGTCTAGCAACCAAGAAAAGCCCAGGACTGGATAGATACACAGTTGAGTTCTACAAGGCCTTTAAAGAAGAACTAATACCAATACCCTCCAATTTATTTCAGGATATAGAAAAAGAGGCAGCACTTCCAAATTCAGTCTATGAGACCAACATCACTCTGATTCCAAAAGCAGGCAAAGACACATCAAGAAGAAAAAAAGAAAAAGAAAAAGAAAACATCAAACTAATATCTCTAATGAACATAGATGCAAAAATTCTCAATAAAATTTGGTCAAATCAAATACAAAAACATATCAAAAACTCATGCACCTTAATCCAGTGGGATTCATCCCAGGGATGCAAGTTTGGTTCAACATAAGGAAATTAATAAATGTAACTCATCACATCAAAAGACTTAAAGATAAGAAACATATGACCATCTCAATAGATGCAGAAAAAGCATTTGACAAAATAAAGCACTCCTTTACATTCAAAACACTAGAAAAACTCGGGATAACAGAAACATATCTCAACATCATAAAAGCTATCTATGCTATGCCCCAGGCCAACATAATTCTAAACGGAGAAAAATTGAAGGCATTCCCTATGAAAACTGGAACAAGACAGTGATGTCCTCTTTCACCACTTCTATTTAACATAGTTCTTGAAACACTGGCCAGAGCAATTAAACAGATGAAAAAAATTAAAGAGATACATATAGGACAAGAAGAACTTACATTGGCACTCTTAGCTGGTGATATGATTCTATAACAGGAAGACCCTAAAATTTCCACCAAAAAACTTCTAGAACTAGTAAATGAATTCAGCAAATTAGCAGGATATAAAATCAACACCCATAAATCAAGGGCATTTTTGTATATCGGTGACAAATCCTCAGAAAGGGCAATGAGGAAAACTACCCCATTCTCAATAGCCTAAAAAAAAAAAAAAACTAGAAGATGGAAAGATCTACCTTCCTCTTGGATAGGCAGAATTAATATTATCAAAATGACCATACTTCCAAAAGCACTATTCAGGATTAATACAATTCTGGTCAAAGTTCCAATGACATTCCTCATAGAAATAGAAAAAGCAATCATGAAGATCATCTGGAAAAATAAGAGAACCAGAATAGCTAAAGCAATCCTTAGCAGAAAGAGTGAAGCTGGTGGCATTACTATACCAGACCTTAAACTATACTACAGAGCAATAATAACAAAACAGCATGGTATTGGCACCAAAACATACTGGTAGATCAATGGTACAGAATAGAGGACACAGAAACTAACCCACAAAAACTACAGTTATCTTATATTAGACAAAGGTGACAAGAACATGCATTGGAGAAAAGAGAGCCTCCTCAACAAATGGTGCTGGGAAACCTGGAAATCCATATGCAACAAAGTGAAATTAAACCCCTATCTCTCACCATGAACAAAACTCATCTCAAAATGGATCAAGAAATTAGGAATACATCCAGAGACCCCGTGTATAATAGAAGAAAAAATAGACCCTAATATTCATTATGTGTGATTAGGCCCCAACTTCCTTAATAAGACTTTTGTGGTGCAAGAATTAAAATCAAGCATCAATAAATGGGATGGAATCAAACTAAAAAGTTTCTTCTCAACAAAAGAAACAATCTGTGAGGTGAATAGAGAGCCTACATCTTGGGAGAAAATCTTTATCCATCACACATCAGGTAGAGCACTAATCTTTACATAGGTATATGAAGAACTCAAAAGCTAAGCACACACACACAAAAAAAAATAATAATAACCCAATAAATAAATGGGACAAGGACCTGAAGAGACAGTTCTCAGAGGCTGATGGAAAATCAATCAACAAATACATGAAAAAATGTTCATCATCTCTACCAATTAGAGAAATGCAAATCAAAAAGCACTCTAAGATTTAATCTCACTTCAGTCAGAATGGCAGCTATAATGCATACAAACAAAAATAAATGTTGGCAATGATGTGGGGAAAAGGTACACTCATACACTTCTGGTTGAACTGAAAATTGGTGCAGCCAATACAGGAAGCAGTATAGAGATATCTTGGAAAATTGGGAATGGAATCCCTATTTGACCCAGCTGTCCCTTTTATTGGTCTATACCCAAAGGACTTAAAAAGAGCATACTACAGGGATAGCCACATCAATGTATATCTCAGCACAATTCACACTAGCTAAATTGTGGAACCAACCTAGATACCCTTCAATAGATGAATGGATTAAAAAAAGTTGCATATCTACACAATGGAATATTATTCAGCAATAAAAGGAAATAAAATGATGACATTTTCAGGTAAATGAATGGAGTTAGAGAAGAGAATGCTAAGTAAAGTAAGCCAGTCACAAAAAAACTAATGCCAAATGTTTTCTTTGATATAAGGAGGCTGATTCATAGTGGGATAGGGAGAGGGAGAATGTGAGGAACAGACAGATCTGGCAGAGAGGTTGAGTGGGAAGGGCTGGGGCATAGGGTAATTAATGATGGTGGAATGTGATGATCATTATTATCCAGAGTACAGGTATTAAGACATGACTTGGTGTGAATATACTTTGTATACAATCAGAGATATGAAAAATTGTGCTCTCTCTATATAATAAGAACTATAATGCATTCTGCTATAATATAAAATATAAAAAATTAAAATCCAGTGCTTATTAAACATTCTACATTTGCTGTTAGGACATGGAAAAAAAACCTGCTCAGCTCATTTTCTTTCTGTGTAGATAATGAGTAAATTTTATTGAATAATTTTTGCCCAGCTTCTTCAGTGAGTATTAGGATATGAATATATGGATTCAGTTATTGGGGAGTTGTGAAATTTTAGAGGTATTGTATTGTTTTCTCATGTTGTCTGCGTTACTATGCTGAGGTCTGTGAATAAAGTTGGATACATTTCTATTCTACTATTATATGTGGATCCTTTTAGTAAACAGTTTTCTCTTTGGGATGTGACCTGGCCACAGATGTATCTCAGTGTTAAAGCCTCAACTGAGCAGGACTAAAGTGTTAAGTTCACTCACCAGAATCCTCTAAGAGGAAAGAATAACCAGTAACAGTAACAACACAGAAGAAAAATGTATGTCAACTAATAATGACTCCATTAATAAAATTGGAGAAGTGGGAAATAACAATATGCACCTGGCTAAGAAAATAAGCTTTAATGACAGTAAACATAACAACATGTAAAGAAAGAGGTAGAAGAAAAAGTAAAGTGCTGGCAGGGAACAGGGGCAGAAGAAGCAATGGGGAGAAAAGAAAAGAATGAGAAAGGATGGGACCTCATTAGGGTATGATTCTAAAGAGAAAAAAAAATAAAGAAAACAAAAGATCCCACAATTAGAAGGAACATAAGAGACAAATAGTGAGGGGAACCCATATACAGTAAGTGACCAAAGACCAAGAGCAACAACAAGAAATATTTGAGATTTTTCCTTGCTGATGCAATTAAATGGAACACACTTCCATCCAGTAATTCTAGTTTTAGAATCCAGTAGCTTTGGATGTTTCTTGGAAGGAACTGTATTCAGCTGTTCCTTCTCAGTTGCAGCCCAAACAGGCCAAGCCTGGGAGTGGTGTGTATGCTGAGTTCCTCTCCTTCTTGGCCCCAAGAGTGTGCTGAGAGAAAGTTGACAGCTGTGTAGGTATAGTTGTGCTCACTATTTGTTTTTGTACCCAGAGATGTGGTCTGTTTTTAACAAGAGCTACCTGATAAGCCCTCTAAGCTGTGAACCCTGGAGGCCAGGCCATAGTACAGACCTTACTTCTTGAGTCCTTCAGTCAGTGAATTTACGGGTGTGCAAGATTCCAGGTTCCATGGGGTTTCATTCTAGTGTCTCTGAGCATGGCAGAAGCCGTCTGCCCACACAACTTGAGCTTGGTTGGGGGAGCTATTGGCAACAAGCTTTCCATCAGACCCTGCCCCTTTGCTCCAGGATCCTTCTGCCTTTTGAGAACACACAGCTGGTTTCTCACACTGCCATAAGTCTCAGAGTATCTATTTGAAATGGGCAGTGTCATCCACTGAATTTGACTCTATAGACTGTCCAACAGCCAGACCAAACCTCCTGTTAACCAGTTTGGGGCACATTCCTGTCAGCCCCTTTCTTGAGCCCAGACTCTGTGATGGGAAACACCATGAATGTGAAGGGATGTGGCTATGGTGTCTTGAGCTATGAGCCATGCAGGGGTTTCGGATCTCTCACACAGACATTCCTGCAATGGAATCTTTTGGAATGGGGCTTCCCCTTAGGGCTCTAATGGATTATGCAGGGAATTGCTTGGGACCTTTGTGGTGGAAGTGTAGGCAACATTTCCAAATGCCTCTGAGCATGGTACTGTGTTCAGGAGGGAGAATATTTCTTATCTGTGTGGAGTTGCATGTAGTAAGTTTTCTACCACATCCAACCCTGGAACTCATTGTTATATAGCTCCAAACACCACATAAATTTTAAAAAGTGTCCTTAGCTTCTATCTCTGAGGTAGACCACAAGATCATCCCTCCAGCTGCTCAGATTTGTGTCTGACCTTCTCTCCTAGACTCAGCTTGACTCTTTTTGGTGACATACTGAATTAATTTCACAGTTGGGTATTTGAGATATAAAATAAAAAGGCTGGGCTTTTGATTTTTCATGAAGAAAAGCCTTGAAAAAGACCCCAGTTGGAGGTAGCTCCTGGGGAGACACTGAATCTGCAGGTAGTTTTCACAGTTCATCTATCCTCCCTTGACATCTCAGACGTAAACCAAGGCCCTCTTCTACTGTTTGTTAACTTTAGAAGAGTCTGTCTTTCTATAGATCTCTGGGATTCTTCCCTTCATTCTATCAGAGGGCAGTTTCCCATCTTCAACCTAATTTCCCCCTTGTCCAACTGCAACCTATTTTTTTTTAAATTAAGACTGTTATTAGTCTAAATGCCAATGTCTCTGGGTTTTATCTGGCCACCTGTTCTCTGTAATTGACTCTAATGTTTTCCCACAGCTTCTTTATGTCTTTGTGCAGCCTCACAACAGTTTATCTGATTCAGACTCAGAAGAGTTCCTAAGCACTGCATGCTTTTTGTTAATGTCTTCTCTTGCTTGGTGTCCTTTGTTTACTTCTTTCTTAGGTGGAAATGTTGTATACTCTGACTGATGTATGTGTGCTGTAATGTAAAAGTCAAATATAGAAACAGTATCTTACTACTTTGTCATTTTATTAAAATAGATTTTCTGTGAATTATCAAAAGGTAGTTGCACATTTTTTAAACTCTCATAGACCTAAATGAAGCAACTACAGTAGTCAATCTCAGCATGATATAAGTCAAATACTTATCACCTAAGTATCTTAACACTAAAACAGTCTGTCAACAGGAAATTTTGAATCTTTAATGCTGTAGAAAGCAATTGTGTTTATAAAAATTTGTTTACATTTTTTTCAAATGTCTTATTTTTGGTGGGGAAGGAAAAAAATTGTTAAGTACACTGAGGTTATTTCCTTGTGCACATATGTACATCCATGGGTATACTATCAGTGGATAGTGGATATGCTTCTTTCTTCCATCCTAGTTTTACAGTGTGGGTAACCACATGAACACATTAGTTCAGCTTTATCTGAAGAATACGGTGAGGCTCTCTGTAGAAAACCTTCAGTTTCAATATGAACTTAGTTGTCTAATTTTTAAGACTCACTGATTTTAAAACAGGCAACTTGGGTGCCTTCTTAAAGAAGGGCTAGGAAATGTTTATGCAACTCATTATTGATATCAATTTTAGCAGAGTATCTATGAAAGTGTTCTAAAGAAGAATGTTTGTCTTTTACCTTGTAATGCATACCAAAGAGCAAAACATAGAGTAGATAGACATGGGAATGGTAAGAGTCACATATTATAAAAAATTGATTGGAGAGAATTTTTGTCAAAAACATGAACAGCAGTATATTTTAACAGTGGAAAAATTAGACCTACTAGAATGTAAAATTGTAATGCACCAATAAAATTATGAAAAAAAAAAGAAATTAGGTAGCTAGAGCACTTCAAGTATACATTTATTATAGAACATCAAATTTATAAATAATTGTCAAATATACAGTATCTTTGTAAAAATAGTTTATCAAAGTAAATTGTTTAAAATGCTTTATATAAATAAGAAACTATAAAATGAAGATGTCATCAATCATGAAAAATTAAGACTAAAACGATGTTTTTAAAAATGAATAAATCAGACCATTTGGCGCACTCCTCTACTCCTAGCAAATCTCATCAAGGCTGAGGCAGGAGGATAGCAAGTTTGACACCAGCCTCAATGACTTAGTGAGATCATTTCTCCAAATGAAAACTAAAAAAGATTATTAATGTTGCTCAGTGCACAGCATACATTGGTGCAATATGCAGTACAAAGAAAAATGAAAGAAAACAGCTAGCAGAAGTGAAAAGAGGAAGGGGGAGGGAGGGAAGAAGAAAGAAGAAGGGGAAAGGAAGGAGAAGATACTGTTGAGGCCACATTCCAGGATGTGGGTACAACTGTAATCCTAGCAAGTCAGGAGGCTGAGACAATAGGATCACAAGTTGAAGGTCAGACTGGGGATGTAACTCAGTTCTAAATTGTCCCTGGGTTCAATTGTTAATAGTAAGTAGGTAAGTAAATAATAATGAAAAAAAGAAGATTAATAAGCTTTACATTATAAATTTCAGCCTACTTTGAACTCAGTTTTAACCAAAGTATGATTCTGTGCCTTCCCCTTGGAACCTCACCCCAGTGCCTTTGCTCCTCAGTTAGGAAGGTGGCTACAAAGGGAGAAAGGACCCCTGCTTGAGAAGGGCTATCCCCTGGGGTGGAGGGACAGCTGGGCTGCACAGCTTCTTTCTTGGCCTATGGTGTACAATCCTGACCTTGAGCAGACCTGTGACATGAGTGGAGGCTCCAGCTGCAATACTGGGCTGCCTAAGCTGATAGAGCGCTGGGACCCAGAAAGAGTACATGGCAGGAGCAGAACCCTAAGAAAGTTAGGCATCAACAGCACTCTCAGAGACTAAGGTGTTCTGGGGCCTGGTGTCCCCTGGGCAGCAAGGCAAGACTGTGGAGTGCAGTAGAGCACCCTCGGTGCTGCTGAGCATAGGCAGCGCTGGTCTGGCCTTGCAGGAGCTTGGAAAGGTCTTCTCTGCCCTAAGCTCACTAATTTTTTAAAAAGTTTGATTTATTTTATTATTTTATTTTTGGTACTAGGGGTTAAACCCAGGGTGCTTAACCACTGAGCCACATCTCCAACCCCTTTTAAAAATATTTTGTTCAAGACAGGTCTCTCTGAGTTGCTAAGTTGTTCGGCAACTTGCTGAGACTGGCTTTGAATTCGCGATCCTCCTGTCTGTGCCTCCAGAACCCCTGGTGCTCCAGCCCACCAGGTTAGTGAATTTTGATCTGGAACCAGGAGGCTTAATCTTCATCCAGCTCCACCCGTGCTGAGCTGCAAGTTGTGCTTTGTGAACGCAGGGCCAGCTCTCCTTCTACAGTTATCTTCTGGGTCCCTGAGGTGCGCCAGGCTCTACTTCTTCCAGCGCAGTTGCCTCTGGGACCTGGTGTCCCACACCTACACCTTCTAAGTGGGCAGAAGAGCCTTGCACTGGCTGGAGCTCACGTGGTGGGTCTTGCGGGAGCTCAGTCAGTGCTGCCGGTTAGACAGATCCCGTGGCATTCCCGTGCACGTGCATGCGCATGCACGTGTAAGCAATGATTATTTTTGCAGGGTCGTCGCCCTGAGTGGAGCCCACCAGGACCTCGGCAGCGAAGACTGAGAAGGGGCACAGGGCACAGGAGTGCGCCTCCTGACTCCTTGGGAGCATTCCCAAGTAGGTCTGAGCCTGTGCTAGGTCCGCCCTTCTGTCCCTGGGTCTTGCCCTATGGAGGACTTGCCTCCCCCAACCCGACAGGCACACAGTAGGTGGCCTCTGACCTCCACCCCCACCCCCTGACAAGGTTCAACAGCATCCTGAAGACCCTGGGCGCCATCCGAGTAGGAGCAAAGGTGGTTGGGTACAACCCCACAGGCAGACAACACAAAGCTGCCAGGGATAGCGACTTGGATGAGGTGAGGTGTCTCCTGTTCCAGGGAGCTGTCATGTCAATGACATAGATCAGAAGAACAGGTAATAGAGTCTGGGAGGCCCGCAGCCCCAGAGGCAAGGGGCCTACTTGGGGAGGGAGGGCCGATGGGGAAGAAGCCTGCACCATCCTGGCCATTCCTTGGAGGACAGGGCAGAAGGGTGGCCAGGTCTTCTTTCACTGGGCTGTTTGGCTTTCACACTCCCAGGGACTCATCAGCACCTAGTACCTATGGTACCTATGCAGTGTGACGCCCAGGCCCTCTTAATGAGCAGCCACACGGAAACAAAATTTAGTCAGTTTGGGTGCTAACATATCCCCTCAGGAGGCTGGCGAGCAAGTACTGCAGAGTTGTTCACCAAGGAGACAGGGCGAGGGTTGGCTCCTGGACCTAAGCAAGGGTCCTGAGGAGCCTCAGGAAGGGCCTGCAGAGGGCGGGATCACGCATCCTGTCACGCTGGGGGCATCCCCCAGCGGGGAAGAGTTTGGGCTAGGAGATGTGCCAGGTCCACTCTTCTGTCCCTGGGTCCTACCTTAGGGAGGACTTGCATTCTGTGCTAGCCTCCTAGGGTAAAGGGCCAGGGAAGAGGTGGAAAGGTCAGCGAGAAGGAGCTCTGCTTGAGGCTGGAGGGGGGTGATCTGTGTCCTCACCCAGACCGTGCCTATGCCACCCTAACCCTATCCCTAACCCTAATACTATGTCTCACTAAGAAGATTCAATAAAAATTAGAAAAAAAATAAAATATATATATAGTTCAAGTAGGAAATGTCACTCATAAAAATATCATAAAAATGTCACTCATACTATAACTACACTACTTTATTGATGTATACTTATGTTTACATTTTGTCTACTCTGGAGCCTTATAAGGGTCTTCGATGAGGGCCAGTGATTTTTTGTTCCCTGTTCTGGGTTTAGTTTTGCAATTATTTTTTACATTAGTTTTCTTAGGGTTGCCACTTCTACTCCTCTTTATGTGCTCCTTACTTCTATTTTATTTTATTTTATTTATACTTCTCATATGCTTTACTCATTAGTTCATGTGTTCTCAATGTCTCTTGATCAGACAAACATCTTCTTAACATGATTATTGAGAATCCCTGTTTTTTTTCTGCAAGTACTAAGTTAACTTTCATGAGTTCTGAGAGAGTAGAATAGAGGTCATGCATGGCAGCATTCACATTCTCCAAAGTACCAAGCACATTGTGGGTTTTCAATCTTGTCACCACTTTAGGCTGACCACACTAAGGAACATTCACTAAATGCTTTGAATGAAAATCTGCAGATTCTTGCTGTCCAGGTATTATTTCCTGTAGTTATCCATTCTTGTTCTTTTGTTTGATCAGAGCATCTGTTCACAGCATCCAAGTGGTACAGGCTCTCAGTCACCAGGGCCAAGAGAACCGCAGGCAGGGTATGCCCAGCCTGCACAGACTGCAAACTGCTGCCCTAATGCACCTTCTCTGTTTTGTTCTCGGGAGACCTGGAATAACCAGGGCCTGAACCCTGGTGTGGTGTATTTTAAGAGAAATATTTATTATTACCAAAGTTTGAGCTTTTTCTATGGTTAACAGTTTCAAATAACCAAATAAAAATGTCAGATTTTAATCATTTTTGAGTTCTACATACAATCTTTTAGGATAATGATGACACTAAGAAAATGTTTGTAATAAAGACTTGCCTGTCTCTGTACCAAATTTCCCATCAACTGTCACAAATTGCCAACAGACAAAAAGGCAGATAAATGAGTGGAACAGAATAAAACTAAGAAACACCCAAATATCTGGACAAAGTTTAGAATGTGCTACTGATGACATATCATATTAGTAGGAAAAGAATTATGTGTCAATGAAAAGCGTGATAATTGTAGAAAACTAGTTGGATTTTTATGTCACAAAAATAATTCCCTGGTACAATATGGATTATTAATTTTAAATAATACAAAATGAGAAAAATATTAGAAGAAAACACAAATCCTTCTGTATACATTTTATGTGGGCAAAGTCCTTAGGAAAGAATGAACTGAAGAAGAAGTCTTCCTTTTGTTCTTTTTCTCTTTTAGTTTTTAATTTTGTTCCTGGGAATTGAGCCCATTGCCTTGAGCTTGCTATTTGAGTGCTCTGCCACTAATCTGTATCCCAGAGCCCCTGAGCTCTAATTTAAATTAGGAAAAGTACTTTTTCTTCCAGATGCAAAAGTGACCTGTGGATATAGGAAATAGTACTTTGTATCCCGGGTTAGAGGAGGAAATTTAAGTTTAATGATAAATTAAATATAGTTTCTAGCTACAAAACTTGTGAGATAGAGAGTAGTGGTATTTACACTGCTGTTTAAGTGCTGAGTTGCTTATGACTTCTCAAACAAACTATCGTATGTACATTTTAATAATGCATATTTCTGTACACAAATTCTTTATACTAAATATCTTTAGGGTATAATAAAAGATGCATACAGATTGTCTTTCTGAGAACGGCTTAAAATAGCAATGTTTTAGAAAAGACTCATAGAATTGATTGTAGGAAGAAAATGCAGTGCATTTCTAGAATGGAATATTATGTGACTATTGAACATGACAAAGATATAGATGTATTTTGACCTGGGAAGAAGTCTTTTTGAATATCAAGTGAAAATGAAGCTTCATTGTACATATACACAAATAGATTGTGGTTTCCTGTTTGGCACAAATATGTACAAAATGTAGTAAAATTTGCTATTTTCAGCATTCAAATTAAAAGTAATGTTTTGAGCAACCAATAAAAAATTTCTTTTTGTCTTTCATTTAATGTTTATTTTGTTTTCAATATTTGGTCATTCCTCCTTATCTTTCTGTTTCTACCTTAGTTTCATTGACAGCAGTTAACATGCTCTGTATTGGTGCAGTATTTTGACATTTTCTGTGTTCTGCTTTTTTTAACCTTCCATATGGTTAGTTTTGGTAAAATTCCACATTGACTTATACTTTTCCTTTTTCTTACCTGTTATTTCTACAATGAATATGTATAAAAGTTTTAGTGAGAATTTCTTATTAATAAAATAATCCCTGGGAGGAGCAGGGAGATGAATCTTGTGCTGATAAATTTTTCACTTTCTATTAACTTCTGCGTATGTGTGTGTTTCTGTAGATTGATGTCTTCAGCGGACTTTTAGCCTCTTCAGAAGAGAAGGTAATCTTTTCATCGGTGCTTATAGATGTTACTGCCTATATATTTCTTACACATGTATGTTTCATTTCATACAAATTTATTTCATAAATGCAATTGTAGTTATAATTTTGTTTTAGTTACAGTAAAAGAAAGCAAAAATAAAAGAGTATTACTACTGTGAAATTATTATTTTTATTTACAAAACTTTTGTTTAAAAATGCTGAACTTCCCTCCAGGTGCCTTAGTGTAAGTCTGTAATCCCAACAACATGTGAGGCTGAGGCAGAAGGATCACAAGTTTAGAGAGGCCCTTAGCAACTTAGGGAGATGTCTCAAAATAAACTAGCTCAAAATAAAGAATAAAAAGCGCTGTGGCTGTGGATCAGTGTTTAAGTGCCCCTGGATTCAATTCCCAGTAGAGAACGAACAGACAATAAAGAAAAAAACACAACACAATGAACTCCCCAAGTATACTTTATCTGTTCTTACATTTTATTAACTCACCATTCATATCCTGAATACCTATTATATAGTCGACATATTTTATTATCTCTCAGGTCCTCCTTAGTGTTTCCCTGACTGGAGATTTAAAACTGAAGGAATAGAACTCAATTTGAAATGAAGCATTTCCTCCTGCTTTTCAAACAAAAGCACTTCTGGAGATAAGAATTTGTAAACTGCCCATTTGAAAAGTTAAGATCACATTAGTACTGATATAAAGTATTGGGTATATCCAATTTACTTATATGCTACAAATCTAAATCCTGAACAAAGTGAAACATACTAATTCATTTGAAATCATACATTTCCTTTGGCTTTACGATTCTTGAAAAAAAAGCAAGAAAAACTTTGCATTGAATTTTGTCTTTTGCTGTTTTCTTATTCAACCCTCCTTATCTATAGTACTTATTATAACTAAAATTTATTTAAATTTCACTCATATGACTAGAACTGCCATTGGCTGATTGTTTTATCATCTTTCACTTAAGGTAAGGCACCATGGATTGTGTGATGGTTCTTTTTTTTATGTATGAAGAAACATTTTAAACATTGGAATACATAGTCCTTAAAATACATCTGAAAATTATTAACAAAACACAACAAAAAACAAGATTCACTGGTGTCAGAAGCAATGGTGCATTCTTATAATCCCAGTGATTTGGGAGGGAAGGTGAGACATAAGGATTGCAAGTTCAAGATGAGCCTGGGCAACTTAGTGAGACCCTAGTAGAAAGTGAAAAATAAAAGGGCTCTGGAAATGGCTCAGTGTTGAGTGCCCTTCAGTTTGATCCTCAGCAGGGAGGACTGGGGAAAGGAAAAAAGTCAGTGGAATAGGCAGCTAGAATGTTCTGATCTTTCATTAATTTAGTTATAACAGCTAGTAAATATTCATGTTTCTTCCTAAGAAATTGTTTTGAAGGGAGAGGAATTAAATGCTATCTAATGTTCACAATGGCATGAATAATTGTCTGCTTTAAGTGAGAGCTCTATGACCTCCTAACCAATCTTCTAACTTTTGTAGGACCCCTCTACATTACACATGTGCCTATGGCCAGGCAGAAGTAGTGGCTTTTCTAGTAAAGAAGAAATGCAACATTCACCTCTGTGACAGTGGGAACAACACACCTCTGGTTAAGGTAGATGTAGCAAAGTATTTCTGTGAGGGATGAACTATAGTTAGAATAAAAATTGATTCATATCATTTAAATGTAACTAATTAAATTAGTAAATCCTACAAATGTTGTTCATAAGCATGGTTTTCTTGATTAGAAGAGTAGCAAATGTTGCAACTTTTTTAATCTTATGGATATATTTAATTAATATAAGTGTATATAAATCGACTCCATATTTAAAATTCAGGAGACTTGTATAGAATTATGGAGTTCAAGCTTGTCTTGAAGAATCACATGGGATCTCCTTTGAGTCCATGTTACTGTGTGGTGCACTGTGCTCAGAGTGCCCCCTTTATACCAGGGACAGGTGTTCTCCAGATTGTGCTGGCAAGCTACAGCATTCATTCACTTGGAATCTCATACTTTGCCCTCTAAAAAAGTTTTATAACTCCTGTTTTATACTATATTTTGTTTAAAATTTCATGGTTTTCATGATAGTTTCTATTAATTTATAAGAATACATCTTATGGCATATATTAATCTCTTTGAAATGGAATTGAATTTTAGAATTTATAAATTGATGTTTTTCAAATCTTTTACTTACATGTACGACTTAAGGTATAATCCCATTAGAATTTCTATAAGTTTCATTAGGGTACTCATAGTTAGAGGTGGATAGCATACACATTGTGCAAGCAGTATTATATCTTTTTCCTCGGCTTTGTCTCTTAAACATGTGGGTGCTTTTGTCTTTTATGATGCTAAAAATAATTCATGTAGATCAGTATAAAACTTTTGTTGATACACAAAATTTCTGAATTCTATTTTGTCTAAAATTATAAATAGCTTTACGTAGCAATTCAAATAAAATAATAAAATAAAAAAGAATAAAAAAAGATTGTGGTAAAGTGGATGTGCAGTGTTGTCCCAGGATGATTTTATATTGGCTTTTTAACGTGTAAGATTAATATCTTTCATCTTAAAACACAGACACCGAATGAATCAAAGTTCATTTGAAGCCCCTCTCTTTTTTATTGAATATTTATGTATTCTAATTTGTTGTAAATGACAGCAGAAGACAATTCATTTCATATTACACATATAGAACACATTTTTCAAAGTCTCTGGTTATACACAAAGTATTTTCATACCATTTGTGTCTTCATACATGTACTTAGGGTAATGATGTCTAATTTAGTCCATTGACTTTCCTACACTCATGCCACTCCCTTTTGCTCCCTCCTCTTTACCCTATCTAAAGTTCCTTCATTCCTCTCATGCTCCCCCAACCATCACCATTATGAGTTAGCATCCTCATATCAAAGAAAACATTCAGCCTTTGTTTTTGTTTTTGTTTTTGGAATTGGCTCAATTCATTTAGCATTATATTCTCCAACTCCATCCATTCACTTGCAAATGCCAGAATTTTATTTTCTTCTAATATTGAGTAATATTCCATTGTGTATACACACCAAAGTTTCCCTATCCATTCATCTACCGAAGGGCATCTGGATTGGTTCTATAATATAGCTATTGTGGATTGTGCTGCTATAAGCACTGATGTGGCTGTGTCCCTGTAGTATGCTGTTTTTAAGTCCTTTCGGTATAAACGGAGGAGTGGGATAGCGGGGTCAAATGGTGGTTCCATTCCAAGTTTTCCAAGGAATCGCCTTAATGCTTTCTGGATTGCCTGCACCAACTTGCAGTTCCTCCAACAATGTATGAGTGTGCCTTTTTCCCCACATCCTCACCAACACTTATTGTTTTTTATCTTCATAATAGCTGCCATTCTGACTGGAGTGACATGATATCTTAAAGTAGTGTTAATTTGCATTTCTCTAATTGCTAGAGATGATGAACATTTTTTTCATATATTTGTTGATTGTATATCCTCTTCTGAGAAGTATCTGTTTAGGTCTCTGGCCCATTTGTTGATTGGTTTATTTGTTTTTTTGGTGCTTAGCTTTTTGAGTTCTATGTATATCCTAGAGAATAGTGCTCTATCTGATGTGTGAGGAGTAAAAATTGCTCCCAGGATATAGGCTCTCTGTTCACCTCACAGATTGTTTCTTTTGCTGAGAAGAAACTTTTTAGTTTGAATTCATCACATTTATTGATGGTTAGTTTTAATTCTTGTGCTATAGGAGTCTTTTTTTATTTAATTTTTTAATATTTATTTTTTAGTTGTAACTGGACACAATATCTTTATTTTATTTTCTTATTTTTATGTGGTGCTGAGGATTGAACCCAGGGCCTTGCACGTGCTAGGCGAGTGCTCCACTGCTGAGCCACAATCCCAGCCCCTATAGGAGTCTTATTAAGGAAGTTGAGAACTAATCTGATATTATGGAGATTTGGGTCTACTTTTTTGAAGCTTCTCTCTTTTAATTCAGAGTGCATTTTCCTAGTGTAGCAGGAGTGCCTTATTTTGTTTCTAGGATCTTGAACTATATAGAAGAGAATCAACAGCATTTGTATAACATGGAGGAACCTCTCATGGTTAGTGGATAACTCTCAGAACTGTATCCCTGTAACTCAAATTCTTCATAAGTGAATTCCTGCTGTGAAAAACAATTATCAAATTGGTGTTAGCAATGGTACAGAGATTTCCTTAATAATGGATGCATAATGCACAATTCTGTGGTATTTATCTGTTAGTGAATCAAGGAAATATTTTGATGAAGCTTGGTATTTCTGTAACACTGGAAATTCTTTGGAATATTGATTGATAAGCTCAGCTCTAGAAGATGAAAGTTTAGCACATTTATTCAATAGGTTACTTAAGTCCTTCCACTGTTTTGGGTATGGGGTCATTGAGAAAAAAGATACAGTCCCTGTCCTCAAGAAATGTTTTGTTTTGATGGGAGGTGGTGGCAATCACATAATGCATTGCAAGGTGAAAGATTCATGTGGAAGTGCAGGGTGGTAGAAGGAAGAGGCTGCTCTTCATTTATTTTATATAGTATAAGTTTATGTTCTTGAGGTCTATTGTAAGATTTTCAGTTCAATTGAGAAATGAGCGAAATTGCTAATAAATTGTTCTTGTTGTTTTCTAGGATGGCTGCACACCACTTTTACTTGTCCTAAAGGAAAACAAACACCAAATGGCAGAGTTTTTAATTAAGGTGAAAGCAAACATACATGCGGTTGACACGGTTGACATGAGAAGGAGGTATAGTAGTTTATTCTTTAAAAACACTCACTTAAGCCAAATATTAAATTAATGGGAAGGAGAATATTAATTTAAACATATTGGAGTAGAGTGAAAAATATGAACACAAGCCATGTTTTAGGTGTAGAAATAGTTGATTTTTTTGTTCACATGTGTTTTGGTTTAGATATGAGGTATCCCCCAAAAGCTTACCTGTGAGACAATGCAAGAAGGTTCAGAGGAGAAATAATTGGGTTGTAAGAGTCTTAACCCAATCAGTGAATTAATTCTCTGATAGGGATTAACTGATTAACTGAGTGGTAACTGAAGTGTGGTAGGATGTCACTAGAGGAGGTAGGAATTGGGGGCATAGCTTTAGGGTATATGTTTGTATTTGGCAAGTACAGACCTCTCTCTGCCTCCTGATCACTATGATGTGAGCTGCTTCCCTTTGCCATACTCTCCTGCCATGATGTTCAGCCTCACCTTGAGCCCCTGGAAATGGAGCCGGCTTCTATGGACATGACACCATGAGTCCTTGAGTAAGCCTTTTCTCTTCTGCAAAGTTATGCTGGTCACATTCTTTATTCATAGTTGTGAAAAAGCTGACTAAAACAATATGATCATGTATTACCCAAAGTTTTTTAAAAGTATGGATTTTGGCATTTTTTGATTCAATAATGAATTTTTTAACCTCTCTATTGTAATTTTAACTTCTGTTCCTTATGCTTTTCCTTTAAAGTGTTATATTGAGCACAAATAGGCTTTGATAATCTTTTTTTCCCTTTGGATGACTCTAGCTAGCTTTGTTTGAAAAATATTGATGTTAACTTATTCCTAATTGAGCATTAATTGCTGTTGCTAGATGTTGTTCATTTTATAATATATTTTGATGTTTTTCTTTCTTTTTTTCACGATTTTTAAAAATTAGTTCTAGTAAGTTATACATGGCAGTAGAAAGCTCTTCAATTCATTACACACAAATGAAGCAGAAATTTTCACTTTTCTGGTTGTACATGAAGTAGGGTCATACCATTAATGCAATTGTACATATAATGGTGTCCATCTTATTCCACTGTCTTTCCTATGCCTTTTCCTCCACCCTCCTCCCCTTTGCTCAATCCAAGGTTCCTCCACTCATCCCATACTTCACCCATATAGATTGGCATCCACTTATAAGAAAACATTTGGCCCCTTGATTTTTGAGATTGGCTTATTTCCCTTAGCATGATATTCTCCAACTCCCTCCATTTACCTGTAAATGCCATAATTTTATTCTCTTTTAATTGTGAGTAATATTCCATTGTGTATATATACCACAGTTTCTTCATTCATTCATTTATTGAAGGGCATCTAATTTGCTTCCACAGTTTAGCAATTGTGAAATGTGCTGCTAAAAACATTGAGGTGGCTGTGGGATTAGGCCCCAACTTTCTTAATATGACTCTTATAGCACAAGAATTTAAACCAAGAACCAATAAATGGGATGGATTCAAACTAGGAACTTTCTTCTCAGCGAAAGAAACAATCCATGAGGTGAACAGACAGCCTATATCCTGGGAGCAAATTTTTACTCCTCAAACAACAGATAGAACACTAATCTCTAGGGTATACGTAGACCTCAAGAAGGTAAGCACCAAAAAAACAAATATTTCAATCAATAAATGGGCCAGGGACCTGAACAGACACTTCTCAGAAGAGGATATACAATCAATCAACAAATATATGAAAAAATGCTCATCATCTCTAGCAATTAGAGAAATGCAAATTAATACTACTTTAAGATATCATCTCACTCCAGTCAGAATGGCAGCTATTATGAAGACAACAATAAGTGTTGGTGAGGATGTGGGAGAAAGGTACACTAATACATTGCTTGTGGGACTGCAAATTGGTGATGTCATTATGGAAAGCAGTGTGGAGATTCCTTGGAAATCTGGGAATGGAACCACCATTTGACCCAGTTATCCCTCTCCTTGGTCTAAACCCAAAGGACTTAAAATACTACAGAGACACAGCCACATCAATGATTATAGCAGCACAATTCACAATAGCTAAACTCTGGAGCCAACCTAGATGCCCTTCAGTGGATGAATGTTTAAAAAAAATGTGGCAATTACACAATGTAATTTTACTCAGCAATAAAAGAGAATAAAATCATGGCATTATCAGATAAGTGGATGGCATTGGAGAATATAATGCTAAGTGAAGTTAGTCAATTCCCCAAATGCTGAATGTTTTATCTGATATAAGAAGGCTGACTCATAGTGAGGTAGGGAGGGGAGAAAGGGAGGAATAGATAAATTCTAGATAGGGTAGAGGGGTGGGATGGAAAAGGAGAGGACAGGGGATTATCAAGGATGGTGGAATGTGATGTGACACCATTATCCAAAGTACATGTATGAAGACACAAATTGGTGTCAACACACTTTATATACACCCAGAGATATGAAAATTGAGCTGTATATGTGTAATAAGAACTGTAATGTATTTTGCTGTCATAAATAAATAAAAAGAAACACAAATCCAAAGACACAACATAATATATCTATATATCTATATCTATCTATATCTATATCTATATCTATCTTTCAATCTATATATTTTTTAAAAGACATATATATATGTCTTTTTAAAAAGAATATATATATATATATATATATATATATATATATATATTAAAGACTCTATTAAAAACAAAAGAAAGATTTCCAAATAAATAAGATTACGCTCCACCTCAAGACATTAGTAAAAAACAAACTAATACCAAAACCAGTAGAAGATAAGACATAGGTCTGAGTGGAAATCAATGAAATTGAAAATAAGTCCCAGGTCATGCAGAGGTACCTTGGTTCACCATCTGTAAACAGCCACATACAGAATTGAACATCCTATGAAATGCTGGTACTTTTTTAGCACCTTTGGGAACTTAGGAATCATAGGATTTGTCATGGGCAGATGGAGACCACTATTGTAATGGTTCTTTTTGAAAACCAGAAGGATGGAGGAAAGGAGGAAGGCAAGAAAGAAGGTAGCTAATTGTGAAATAATGTCATGTACCAGGGACATAGATTTTTACTTGAATTCATTTAAATAGTTACTTGGAAAGACTTGTATGAAAACACTTGATATGGTGGCCATCTCTGAAAACCTCTGAAATGTTTCTATTTATGAGTCTTTTGTATCCCCAATTTTAAGTGAAGAGTGAAGATTGGATACAAAAAAGACCAATGTCAACATAGGCATTCATTTTTGTACAAAATTGCCTTTACGAGCATAAGAAAAATATTTTTAAAAGCAACCATTATCTAAGATGTGTGTCAAATCCAAAATGCACCAATGGACTCCTTACATATTTTATTTTATTTTTTTTTAATTTTTTATTGTTGGTTGTTCAAAACATTACATAGTTCTTGACATATCATATTTCACACTTTGATTCAAGTGGGTTATGAACTCCCATTTTTACCCTGTATACAGATTGCAGAATCACATC
>NW_025999943.1:298685-353509 GCF_001458135.2 Marmota marmota marmota | reverse complement strand
TATATATATATATATATATATATATATATATATATATATATATATATATATGTATATATGTATATACATATATACACACATATATATAAATTATATATGTATAATTATATATATAAATTAATAATATCTGCTTTGTTCTACTACCCTTTATATCCTCTCATCCCCTTCCCTCCCTTTACTCTACCCTCTATCTAATCTAAGGAAAATCTATTCCTCTCTAGTGCCGTGCCCCACTTTACTGTGAATTAACATCTGCATATTAGAGAGAACAGTTGACCTTTGGTTTTGGGGGATTTAATTTATTTTGCTTAGCATGATATTCTCCAACTCTACCATTTACTGGCAAATGCCATAATTTTATTCTTCTTTAAAGCTTAGTAACATTTCATTGAAAATACGTACCACATTTTCTCTATCCATTCATCTATTGCAGGGCACCTAGGTTTGTTCCATAGTTTAGCTATTGGGAATTGAGCTGTTATAAACATTGACATGGTTGCATTCCCATAGTATGCTGATTTTACATCCTTAGAGTATAAACTGAGGAGTAGGATAGCTGAATCAAATGGTGGCTTTATTCCATGTTTTCTGAGGAATTTTTTACTGCTTTCCATAGTGGTTGTACCAATTTGCAATCCCACCAGCAATACATGAGTATACCTTTTTCCTCACATGCACATCAACATTTACTGCTGTCTCTATTTTTGATGATTGCCATTCTGACTGGAGTGAGATGAAATCTTAGTGTAGCTTTGATTTGCATTTCTCTAATTGCCAGAGATGTTGAACACTTTTTTATATATTTGTTGATTGATTGTATTTTTTCTTCTGTGAAAATCTTGGTAAAAAGTAAAGGAATATTTTCCATTACAGTAGTTAATATAGTCAATAAGAATATATGTTCACTGTTTGTGCACAATTGATTTTCTTTTTATTTCTTCTTGAGGCATAAACTGAGCATGTGCATAATGGCTGCAGGCTGTCAGGTCCTTCCTTTTTATTATTAGTGTGGCATGGAATAGGAAGATTTAAGGGCTTCACTATCTGTAGGTGTTTGCTACTGGGTTCTGTGAGAAGAGTTCCCATAGATGGTGTTCCAAGGGATGGGATTTAGGTTTAGTAAGACTCGAGGTGCCTTATTGCATGGCACATTGTCTGTTGGGGCTGAATCAATCCTCTTCCAGAGATCAGTAGACACTGATATTTCTTTGGGGACACTGTACCCCACGAATTTCCCCAGGGTACTAAATATGGGACAGGGGGAGCTATCATTTGCCATTTCTGTTGCTCTTGGCCTCCTGGAAGAGGAGGATCCAGTACTGAGTGGTGGGCCGAGCACCAACCACCTTTGCACCCACTTCTTCAAATACTTAACCTACTTTAGTTGACCTTGTGGCCACCTTCAAACCTCCTGACTGAAAGGATTGGAAGGAACTGGGTTCTCCACAGCATCCTCAGCTGGTATTTCTCCAGGAAAAATGCTCTCATTTTCTGATTGTCCCAGGTTGACAAGGCTCAGTTAACCTTTTGCTAGGTTCAAATAACACCAAAGGAAACCAGCCCTTAACTCCTGGATTTGAGTTCCCATTTGTTATTAGCACCACTTTCTGGTAGTCCCAAGATGGCACCTGGCTCAAATCCATATGGACCACTGGTAACTTTGGGGTGTCTTCTGTGGACCCTTTTAGTGAGTTGAACAGACTCTGGTTCTGCTAGGGCTGCTCCTCCAGTCTAAGTATTTTCCAGGCAAGGCAGCTAGTAGTATTTCTCCACTTTTTCCATCCTTGTGTCAAATTCAACTCCTCCAGCAAGCAGCTTATCTCTAATTATGTCCTCTTTCCTTGTTTAATTTAGCCAAACTTTTTATTTTTCTAAGGCTTCTGTCCAATATTGAATATTAGTGAAATACTTTTTCACCCACCTCAAGGAGAAGGAGTAATCTGGTTGCTGGAGTCCCAGAGAGCTGAGCTACAAGAAATGCTGCTTTATGCTAATCCATCCTCTTATATCCATCTCCTCTGTTTTTCTTTGGGATTGCCACATTTTAGTATTTGAAGCTTATTATTTATTATTTCACAGATGTGGTTTCTATGTTTTCTCACATGAGTGGATCAAGAAAAGATATAGTGTCTAAACCAGAGGATGCAAGAGTTGTCACTGTACCAGTGTCCCAAATAAGTATGAAAAGACAAGAATATTTGTATAAGCTGTCATTCTAAAAGTATATGTCTAAGCTGATTAATGCAGAGAACATCCTTGGAAGAGAAATAAACTGTACAAATCCCTGGGCGTTATTACAACTTGATATTTGTTAACTTGAAGAACAAATAGAGGGACAAGGCACATAAATATAACATTATGGATTAAATAATTCTTATAATGTTACATTAAAAATACATTCTGTTACATTTTTATATCAGCTTTGACATTTATCTTCCCAGGGTCCTGCTTTTGTCCTCTGAATAGAGGTCACATATCTTTCCACTAATCTGCATGTTTACTTTCATCTGTGTACATATTCCTATTTTATTTTTTTATCACTGAATACATAATCTTACTTTTGAAATATTACTTCAAGCTGTATGAAACCCATATTACTGGTGCTCCTTAATATATTTTAGTCATGACTACATTAACCACAACTAAGCAAACACACACAAAAAACAATCGTTATCAAAGCGAAACAGAGTATTTCAGATCCATGCTAATTCAGCAGGAATATAAGAGTGGATTTGTCCTATGAACCTTTGGTTATGTATGTCCCTTTTGTTTTACACTATCTCAAGAGAAAATTCCTGGCTTCAAGGTAATTACATTTCTATTTGTATCCTGAATTATTAAAAGCATATTGAATGAAATGTATGTGTGTGTGTGTGTGTGTGTGTGTGTGTGTGTGTATATATATATATATATATATATATATATATATATTTACTATTTTTTTCCAAACCCATATAGACTACCACTACATTAACACATTCCCTTCTAAATAAAGTAGTAAGGAAGAAGAATATAATGACACTCAAATCGGGTAAATATTGCAGTAAAAATTCTCTAGAAAGAGGGATAATGAAATGTATGATACTGTAGCAATTATCACATTACTAATTCTTCTCTGGTTCTTCAAAATTTGAGGGGAAGATTTGGCATAAGAAAGACGAGTGTCAATGTTGGTACCAATGATTAAAACAGATAATTACAAGCAATGTAGCAAGGCCCTAAGCCACTCAGCAAGACTCTGTCTCTAAAGAGAATACAAGCCTATCACCATAGCACCCTCAAAGCACTCAGTTTCATCTAAATAGAAAGCAAATTAATAAGAACAAAAAAAAGACTGTACATATGTCTCAGTGGTGAAGAGCCCCTGGGTGGTTATATCCCTGATGCAAAAAAATAATTATATAATAATTATATAATTTATTTATATAATTTATATATATATATATAAAATGGAATGCTCAGTGGTACAAAACTATAATCCCAGCTACAAATTAGATTGAGACAAATGTTTTACTAGATCCCAGGAGTTCAATGTCAATCTGGGAAATATTGAAATCTCATCTCTTAAAATAATCAATTTTATTTCCAATATGACACTCAGCCTATTGAGCAATTGCATTGAGTGTGTTGTATGTTGAGTCAAAGATTATTTGATGCCCATAATTACTCGTGTGATCAGGACTGCTTTTAGAACATCAAACAATATATTGTTATATGTCTTTTTATATTGCTATTATTTTCATTTTATTTAATATTTTCAGTTCCACATGGCAGTAGAATCTATCTGAATATATTTATAAAAGGATGGAAGATACCATATTCTAATTGGAAACCCAGTCTTGTGGATGTACAGGGCATTGAAATTCACTATGATGTATTCATATATGCACATAGGAAAGCTATGTCAGATTCATTCCACTGTGTTCCAGTAGAATGAATTGGCATTGTATTTTGTAGGCAGCAATTATTCGTTTCCAAGAGTAGTGACTTGATAAATCCCAAGTAGCCTATGTGTTCTGCTCCTTTTTTCTCTTATTTTGTATCTTTTTTTTTCCTTGTTTGATTTTTGTTTACACAGTGACAACTGAATCCCATTCCCAGATGCTAAGCATCTGCTTAACTAGTAAGATTTACCACTGTACTTATCTTACAGGTTGAGGAGTCTCATATATCCTACTCTCATAATGTTCCAAATAAAATACCTACATGATTTCCCTTAACATAGAAAGATGTGTAAATGTGGAACTACATGGTGAACACAATCCTCATAAACAGTTCCTGGAGTTCATTCTCCATCTCAGTTGATAACTTTGATTGGTTTCATCATGAGCAGAAAACTTTGATAGCATGAGTTCTGTTCAACTATCTTTATCCCTTTCCTCAGTCTGTCCAATTGTCTGGCATTCCTCCTCACCAATCCCAATATTTTAGACAAATACAGACCCCATTTAGAGATGCTATCCTATCTTGTAACTGCCTTCCATCTGCTCATTCTTTATTTCCTTCTAGCTGCTATCCTCATACTTGAACTCTCAGGTCACTATTATTTCTAGAAAAGTCATCTCCAACACCATTATCTACATTAGCACTTACTAGAAACTCACAGAATAATTATGGCGTCCAACAATAAAATCTTTTTGGAGAAAAGTGGCTGATTGATTGTCTCCTGTTCACAGTCAAGAGAGATTTACATGCAATAAATAATGTACAGTTTAAGTCATACATGTACAGTAGAAAACAGATAAAGTGATAAGGAAACGTGAAGAAAAGAAACACCACTTTTTAAGAAAGAATGATAGACATACTCAAGGAAGACTTTCTAAAGCAGACAAGAGTCCTAAAGAAGAAAGGAAATTTTTCATATTAGAGGACAAAATTATTTCAGAAATAAAGGACAGTGTAATCATTGATAAAGGGGTAGAAATATCTGTCAATTTGAAAACAATTGGTGATGAAAGGGATTTTTTAAAAGTTAATATTCTGAGGTAGAACATAGTAAACTGTGTGGATCTTCATGTTTCTATGGTATTTTGTTTCTGATAACTTTCCACTTGTCTTGAGTGGTGAATCTTTGAGATGCTTGTGTGCATTGATCTGATAACATCTAGTGTCTCCCCAAGAGTTTATTTGAAGTTTTGAGGTAGAGAACTTGGAAATGAATCAGTATAGTCCAAGAGTCTCAACATTTAATGAGTCATCATCTGGGGACTATGTCCAGAATATACATTCAGATTCAGCAGTTTTTGATTCTACCTTTTCTGATACAACATAAGGTGATTCCAATGTTCCAGCTCCTAGACCACATACCGGGTAGCAAGGGAATGGACCTCTCTTGAGAGATTGTCAGTAAGGACCATTGAATCATAGTTCAGGATATAGTTCAGATCATGGGGAAACATCAATCTTGTTTATAATCTAAGTATGTCTCTTGACAGGTGAGAAGGAAGACAAAATTAAGAAACTGAGACAATGAATTTCATGTGGCTTCAGTATATTTGCATCAATAAAAGATGAGATTTTAGTGGTCCTGAGTTATTGGAAGAGGTGGGGCTGCTAATATTGTGTAATCTACAGCTACTCATTCCTCTTGCTTTAATGACCAGCCATTGGGAATGGGTGTTGCATCATGTATTTGTTCACATGAGATACATATCATTTCAGAAACTTTGGTTATCTTATTAAAGATAGCTTATTTTTTTCATTTTGGGTAGTGATGGTACTATGAACTGACCCCATGGCCTTGGGCCTGCTATGGTTATACTCTTTTGTGACTGACATTCTCATTCTTACATAGCTAATTTTCTGATAAGATCCTTTAAAGACTAACATGATGTACCAAAACAGATTAATTTTTTAAGCAGAAGACTTTGTAGATTTAATACCTTGAACACAAAAATTGTCATTTTAAATATAATGATTTTGAATCATAATTGTTCTTGATATATGATAATTCTGTGACACATGCTTTCTTCTTTGTGATTACCACATTTTAGTATTTTAAGCTTATTATACTTTATTTCTCAGATGTGGGTCCTATGTCTTCCCTCATGAGTGGATCAAGTAATGATAACATGGCTAAAATAGAGGAAATAAGAATTATCAGTGTACCTATGTCTCCCATATATGTATGGAAAAAGAAGAATATTTTCATAAGCTGGCATTCTAAAAGAATGTCTGAGCTGATCAATGCAGAGAATTTCCTTTGATTAGCAGTGAATTGTACAATTCCCTGGACCTTTATGACAACTTTGTACTACTAAACTTGTAGAATAAATGGAGGGACATGACACACAAATATAATATAATGGATTAAATAATTTTTTGTGTTACATTAAAGATACAAGCTATTACATTCTGAAATCACTTTCACATTTAGCCTGTCAAGGTCCTGCTTTTGTCCTCTGATTAGAGGTCAAGTTTCTCTCCATCAGTCTGCATATTTAGAATGGTAAACATACATTCCTAATTGATTTTGGTCATCGGAAACATAATCTCACTTTTGGAAACTTAACTACATATTCCTGGTGTTCTTCAGTACATTTAGGTCATGTGACTCTACCAACCCCCAAAAGGAGACACACCCAAAAATATAATAATCATTATATCACCTAAGCACAGTGATTCAGCTCCATACTAATTCAGCAGGAATGGAGGAATGATTTTTGTCCTATTAATGTTTAGTGATATATGTCCCTTATGCTCTTTCTATTCCTAATTCTTTTTTCCCCACATTTGAAATGATGATTTTGCACAATCATGACCAGTGCCTATGTTGGCACCTATGATAAAAAGTAGATATTAATAAGCATAAGAAAGATTTTTAAGTTGTAACATTTATCTCAGATATTTATGTTTTAAGCTCTGCTATTGAAGTCACTACACATTTTAGTGCTTCACAAAGGTGTATTATTGGGCCAATATTTTTCTCCATGTTGAAATATTTTTAACATTGGGGTAGGCAGTGAGACCTAGTGTAATCCTAGCTTCTCATGAGATTGAAGCAGGAAAACTTATCTCTTTAAATAACTGATTTTATTTCCATTATAACATCCAGCCTATTGAGTAATTGCACTGGGGTGTTGTATATTGTGTTACACTTTATGTGATGCTCATAACACTTATGTGATTAGGACTGCATTTAGAAAATCAAATAACATATTGTATATATCTATTTAATTTTCTCAGACCTTTAAAATTATATTGTATTTTGTAGAGAACAATCATTTATGTCATTGAGTAGTGACCATGAGTGATAAATTCAAAGTTACTTATGTGTACCACTAATGTTTTTCCTCTCATTTTTGTCATTACTTCTTTGTTTTGTTTTTTGATTTCTATGGTGGGGATTGATACAATTTATTTTGCAAACTAAATAGCTGCTTTGCCACTAAGATTCACCATCAGTCTTCTATTATTTTTTTAAATTTTATTGGCTGTTTTTATTTTTTCATGAACTTGGGATTCATTTAGACACAATTACGAAATTACAGAATATTTTTTTGCTCTAGTTCGTGTCCCTCTACTTTACTTTTACCTTTTGACTTTCTTCCCCTGTTCCTAGGTCTCCTTTCCCCCCCCCCTTTATTCTATTATTTTGTGCATTTATTTGTTTACCTTGTCTATTTATTTATTTGTGGTACTAGGGATTTCCACATTCCCAGCATTTTTACTTTTTGAGAAAGGATCTCACTAGGTTGCTTATACTCTCACTCCCACTAAGTTGCTCAGGCTGGTTTCAAAAGTGCCATCCTTCCATCTCCTATTCCTGAGCCACTGGGATACAGGCATGCACTACCACACCTGACTATGTTTGTTTGTTTATATTATTGTCTTGCAAATATATATAATGTTGAGATTCACTGTGGTATATTCATATATGGACATGAGAAACTTATGTCAGATTTATTCTGCTTTACTTCCCTTATCCCATCTTCTCCACTACCCCCAGGCCCCTTCATCTAATCCATGGATCTTTCTTCTACTTTCATGGAATCCTCCTCCCCACCCATACCTTTTTTCTTTCTTTCTCACTTTCCCTTTTCCCCCTTTTATTTTGGACTACCTTTCACATGTCAGAGAAAACTTTTGACCTTTGACTTTTCAAACCTATTTTATTTCACTTAGCATGATAGTCTCCAGTTCCATCCACTTACCAGAAAATGCCATAATTTTATTCTTCTTTGTGGTTTACTAATACTCCATTAGGTTTAGATACCACATTTTCTTTAGGAATAACCCAATCAATTGATGAGCAAATGATCTAAGCAGATGTTTCTCAAATAAAGACATATAATTGGCCCACAAATGTATGAAATATGCTCAACATCTTTAGCAATCAGGGAGATGCAAGTCAAAATTAAAGTGAGATTTCATCACAATTCTGTCAAAATGGAAATTATTGAGCATACAAATAATAATAAGATTGGTGAAGGATGTTGGGGGGAAAAGGTGCACTCAAAAAATGTTGTTGGAATTGCAAATTAGCGCAGCCTCTCATGAAAATATGACAATTTGTCAAAAAACACCATGAATGGCATATGATCCTGCTTTCCCTCTCCTTGGAATATATCCAAAATGTCTAAAATCAGCATACCATAGGGAAATAGGTACATAGTCTTTACAGTAGCACAATTTATAATAGTCAAGCTGTGGGGAATAAACCAAGGTAACTTTCAAGAGATGAACTATGATTCAGCCAGACTTCTCTTTAAAGTTGGTGAGTCTCATAGATCTTCAGTATCATGATATTCCACTTAGTAAATGATTTCCCTCAACATAGGAAGATGCATAAAAGTAGAACCACATGATAAACACAGCTACTTAAACACTTAAAGGAGTTCATTTGATATCTCATTTGATACATTTGGTTTGTTTAGTCATGAGCAGAGTCTCATTTTCCATGGACTCAGATTGGTAATTTTATTGATTTAGTGAAACATAATCTTCCCTGAGGACTGAATATTTAGGATCCTATGTGATCCTGAGAATGTTCCCTCCATTTAGGCCCCTGTCATCTTTATGTTGAACCTTTTCCTTATATTTATTCATCTCCTTGTATTTATGCATATGCCCTTCATTTCCATTCTGCTCAACAACATTAGAGTGATTTTGTTCCCATGCATGTATACCTGTGAACCACTCTTGAGAGTATTCATGTCTAAGCACCTTAAACTTACCTAGAAAGTATTGATAGAATGAGTTCTGTTCAACAATTTTTAACCTTTTCTACATTTTTTACTGTCTTCTGCCATTCCTCCTCACCATCCCAATATTTTAGACAAACATAGACCCTATTTAAGACTTGCCACCCTCTCTTGTAATTGCTTTCATGCTCTCATTCTTAATATCTCTCTGGATAGTATGCTCATATTTTAACTCTCAGCTTAGGACTACATCAAGCAAAATCATCTCCCCACACCATTTATCTACATTTTCACTTACCAGGGACTCAAAATATAATTAAGGAGTCAAAGAAATAAAGGCTGAGTACACAAAGGTGACTGAAAAGATTTCCTCCTGTTCACAAGTAAAAGAAATTTACATGTAGAGAAATAATTTACAGTTTAAGCCATAAAGGTGTAGACAAATGCTAAAGTTTTCCCTTAGGAAAGAAGCTCCTTTTTATTGAGAGAACAACAGCCCAAATTAAGGACCAATTCAGAGAACACCACATCTTTAGAGTAGAAAAGAAATTTGTCAGAAATGTGGACAAACAAAAGGGACAGAGTGTTCATTGTAAAGGAGTAAAAAGTACAAGTCACATTGGAAACCATTAAAGATGCACAGGGCTTGGTTAAAACTTACTATTAGGAAGTAGAGAATAATGTAGAGTGTGGATTTGTATGTTTCTATGGCACTGAAAAGTTTTGTTTCTGAGGATTTGTCATTTTATGTTTAGTGGGTGAATTTGTAGATGAAATTTTGGGGTATTTGTTGCACTGAAGCTAACAATATCCAATTCTCCCCAAGGGTTAGTTGAAGTTTGGGGTCAGTAGAAATATCTTCTAAGGAAGTCAAGTCTCACTGGCTCAGCAGAGCACATCTGTATAGGCCCAGGTGTTCAGGTGGCTGAGGCCAGGTGGATGGCTGGTTTTAGGCTATTCTGGGCACCTCAGAGAGACCCCATCCCCAAATAAAATCAAAAATACTAAAGCAGATGAATCTCAGCAGTTGAGAGTGTGCTAAGAATGCAGTGGAATGAATGTGACATAGTTTTCCTGGGTATATATGTGAAAACACCATGGTGAATCTCACCATTGTATACATAAACAAATTGACATCCTAATTAGAATAAGATATAGCCCATATTATTATATAATAAAATAAATCTGCCTGAAAAAAGTATGCACAAGGCATTGGTTTTAGTACAAAGTACCACATTATAAATAATAACTGTGCAAGTGATGTTTAAATTCAATTTCTAATTAATAAAATAAATGCTACTGTTATTATTAGTACTAGGCATTTTCTTTTTACTCTGATCATTCTTCTAACTGTTTAAAGTAGTGTAAATAGACATATACATTTTTTTGGCAGAATCATATTTAAAAGTGAAAAAAAGAAGAAAAGAAAAAAGTGCTTGATTACTCTGAAAATAATCAGCCACAGGTATGCAATCATGTATATTTCACACCCATTTTTCATGCTATTTTCCTTGCTTCAACAATTTAGATTAATCCAAATGAAATGTCTTTCAGAATAGTCCTTTAGTATCCTAAGATAAATGAAAGCTATTGAATAGTGAAGAAAGAAATTGTTTGCTATGGTAGCCATAGGATCAAAAATTCAATACAATTTAATGCAATTCACATCAAAACACCAATCCTGTTTTGCACAGAACTATAAAAAAAAAATTTAAATTCATGTGGAAGAAAAAAGGACTCAAAATAGTCAAAGAAATTCCAAGTTAAAAAAGCAATGCTGGAGGCATCACAATACCTGACTTCAAATCATACTACAGAGCTATAGTTAACAAAAAATGATGGTACTGACATAACAAAGATACATAGATAAATGGTACAGAGGAGAAGACAGAGACAAACCCACACCCATGCAGGCATCCAATCCTTGACACAGGTGCCAGAAACATAGCCTTTTTATCAAAAGGTACTGTGAAAACTGTTTTTCCAAGAGTAAAAGAATGTGACTAGTAACTTATTTCACAGCCTCTCCCCCAGATCAACTCAATAGTGGATCAGAGACCTAGGAATTAGAACAAAACCTATGTAACTTCTGAAAGAAAACATCAGGTCAACACAAGTAGAAGGTAGAAGATAAGACATAAGGTCTGAGTGGAAATCAATGAAATTGAAAATAAGTCCCTATGACTTTGGCATATGTACATTGCTTAGAATTGTGTACAGTCATTTCATTGTAGATCCTGAAAAAGAACACTATAATTATTGCAACAGGTTTTCCATCCCATAAAGATTTAAGTACTCTTTTACAAATGGGGTTTAGTAACTTGTATGAATTTAATTTTTTGGAAAATGACAATAACAAAATCATATTTCTATCAAATAATGCAAGTGCCATTATTCATTTTGTTTTCACTGTAAGAAGGCATGATCTAATTAGTTCTTTGTTTTGAGACTATTAGTAGTATTGTTCTTGATTTCTTAATATTGTATTTTTGTTTACACTTGAATCCCTATTGTGGAACATGGACATAAAATTTATGGTTACAAGAAATAAATTTAAAATATGGAGATTTTTATATATAAAAGATAATAGTCTTGTTGCATTTTACATACTTAGTATTTGTCTGAAAGAATGTTATGTGTTTCTTTTTCTCTATTAGGGACACTGAGAAAACATCTAATTTAAAGAGCAAGGTATTGTTACAAATAATACAAGATAATATTTATTGATAAAATGCATTATGAAAGTCAAAGTGATACAAACAAAAATATATTGTAGAAGGTAAAGTGAAAGAATGGATAATTTTTTTGCTATGTACAGCTTTTGAATTTGAAAATTAGTAAGACAAAATAACCATTGATAAAGATTTTTTGTTTTTGTTTTTGTTTTTTGACAGAAATTACTTCTTTGAAAAACTACCTGTGCTTTTGCTTATATACCATGGTGGATAATTGTCACCTGTATGTATTGAGTCTATGTTATATGTATTTGGGGTACATTTTGATATTGGATTATTGTTTTATAGGTCAAAAAATGCTATGGAAGACCTTGACGAATCAGAGCCAACTTTAATAGCCTCAATGGCCTTTCAAGTGACTTGCCCTAATTATAAGGATATTTGGGCATACATTGAAAAACCAAGCACTTCATATGAAGGTAGGACCTTTGCATAATGATGTACACTATAGTAATAGATACACACATTACTTAGCACTGAACCATAGAACACTGATGTGTTACAGTACTGTTCATTTCAGAAAGGTGCTTTGCATTAAAATATAATGAGAAGTGTGATAAACTCTCAAGTAAACACCTGGATCATCTCCACTGCACTTTTCTTTGTGAATGGCACCCTACTCCTTTTGTTGGCTCTGTTGCTCCCTTGTGCCTGGAGGATGATCATATCAGCTTGCCATTATCTCTACATGAATTCTGTAGTAACCTTAGACCTCCTTTCCCTGCCACCCACCTCATCAAACTGTTCTTTTCTGCAACCAAATCATATACTTTAAAAAATTCAGTTCTGATATTGCTTACCCCTTCCTTAAAACCCAAGTATTACTTGTTTTTGCTATAAGATTAAAGACCTCAACCCTCTAGCTTTCTCCTGTGTCTGGATCCCAGTCACTAAGGTGTTTCTTCTTACAATACAGCTTTTTGTTTTCAGAAGATTTAATGAGGTATTATTGACATAAGGTAAGCTGCACATATAAAAAATGTGCAATTTGACAAGTTTTGACCTACCTATTAAACACATGTTGAATAGCCATAATCAAGATAGTTAAGAAATCCTGTAAAAGTCTTCTCATGTTCCTTTATATGCCCTTAATAAGATACTGCCAACTTATTTTTCAATGTATTTCTGCCATTTTCCATGCTAATCAACATGGATTAGTTAGATGGTAATCATAGTCAAGTAGGGTGTGCTTTGAGGAAGTGGGTCACTTGGGGACTACCTGTTGAGTGAAGCTCTAACTGTTTTCTAGTAGGTGGCCCATTTTGAACTGCTTTCCTTTGCCAAGTCTTTCTTCCATGATGTTCTGCCTCACCTTGGGCCCTGAGCTGTGGAGTCAGCTGTGTATGGACTATGACTTCTGAAACCTTGAGCCCCAAATACATTTTCCCTTCTCTACATTTTTCACGTCAGATCTTTGTGTCACAGTGAGAAAACCTAAATAAGACAATTCCCAGGAATTTTAATTTTTTTTTAATTTTTAAAATTTTTCTTAATTTTAATGGGATAGATTTCTTCATTTTTTGTCTTAGCAGAAGTATTTTTCATGTACAGGAAAGCTGTTGATTAATGATTGTTGATCTTGTTACCAGCTGTTTTGCTGAATTCCTTATCAGTGAATAAGTCCTCTGGTGGAGTTTTTTTGGGTTTTCTAGAATAGGATGATGTCAATAGCAAAAAGATAATTTGAATTCTTCTTTTCCTATAAATAGCCCTGTAATGTCTTTCTCTTGCCTGATTGTTCTGCCTTGAGTTTCAAAACATACATTGAATAGGATTGATAAAATCGGACATCTTTTCTTTGCTCCTAATTTTAAAGAAAATGCAACATAATGTTGGTTTTGGCTTTGTGATATATAGGCTTTATATTGTAAGTTTCCTCCATGCCTAGTTTCTTTATCATTTTTAATATGAATGGGTGCTAAATTTTTATCAAAGCCTTTTCTGCATCTGTTGAGATGATCATATGATTCTTGTCCTTAATTCTATTTATGTGGTGAATTACATTTATTGATTTGCCTATGTTGAACCAACCTTGCATTGCTGGGAGTAAAACAACTTTTTCATGGTATGTTAACTTCTTGATGTGTTTTTGAATGCTATTTGCTAATATTTCATTAAAGATTTTTACATGTATGTTCATCAGGGATATTGTTCTGTAGTTTTCTTTATTGAATATGTCAGGATTATACTGGTTCCATAGAATGTATTTGGGAGTGTTCCTTTCCTCTAAGTTTTGTGGAAGAATTTGACAAAGATTTACGTTTGTTCTTCACTAAAAGTCTGTTAGAACTCAGCCGGGATTTCATCTGGTCCTGGCTTTTCTTTGTTGAAAGACTATTCTTTGCTGTTTCAGTTTCATTACTTGATATTGGTTTGTTTTCATTTGGATATATTCCTGGTGCAATTTTGGCAGCTCATATGTGCCTAGAAATTTGTTAAGGTTTCCAGATCTTCCAGTTTATTACAGTACAAACTTTGAAAGTAGTTCCTAATGATCCTCTGGATTTTAGAAATATTGCTAATGGTATCTCATTTTCATCCACAATTTTGTTGATTTGTGTCCTTTTTTGTTAGTTTGACTAAGGGTTTATTGAATTTATTTATCTTTTGAAAAAGCTGCCTTCGTCTCTTTGATCCTATGCCTTTTTTCTTCTCAACTAATTTCATCTCTAGATTATTTCCTATATGCTACTTATTTGGGAATTAGTTTATTCTTCCTTTTCTAAGACCTTGAAAGGTGGAACATTATTTTATTTATTTGGAAACTTTCTATTTTGTTAGTGAAGTCATTCAGTACCATGAATTTTTTCTTCTCAAAACCGACTTCATGATGTCCCAAAGATTTGGATATGTTGTATTTCTGTTCTGATTTCTTTGCAAATATTTCTTTGTTTATTCCCTCATTTCTTTTATACTCCACTCCTCTTTTAAAAGAGTATTTTTTTATTTTGTTCTGTTTATGTGATTCCTCTTATTTTCCTTGCTATTGACTTCTAGTTCCATTTCATTATGATCTGATAGAATGTGTATAATTATATCAGGTTTATTTTATTTTTGCAATGACTTACATTGTGACCTAGAATATGGTTTATTTTGAAAAAGGTTCCATGCATTGTTAGGAAGATAGTGAATTCAGCTATTTTGTGGTGAAATATCCTGTAGCTATTAGGTACATTTGAATGATAATATTATTTAGGTCAAAATATCTATTTTTACCCTTGCATATTCTGTCTATTGGTGACAAGGATATTTTTAAATTCCCTAGTGTAATTATTTTGGGTCTATCTGCTTTTTAATGTCAAGAAACATTATTAGTTTATTTATGTATATATTTATTTATTTAGGTATATATGACAGCAGAATATATTTAATTCATTGTACACAATTGCAGCATGAGTTTTCATTTCTCTGGTTGTACATGATGTAGTGTCGCATTATATGTGCAGTCATACATGTCCCCAGGGTGATGATGTCCATCTCATTCCACCATCTTTCCTGTTTCCATGCCCCCTCATCTTCTGACCCTCTTGTTTACCCAAAGATCCTCCACTTTTCCCATGTCCCTCCCCCAATTAAGGATTAACATCCACTTATCTGAGAGAACATTCAGTCTTCGGGTTTTTTTTTTTTTTTGATTGGTTTACATTGCTTAGCATGATATTCTCCAACTCCATTCATCTCCCTGAAATGCCATAATTTTATTCTCTTTTAATGCTGAGTAATATTCTATTGTGTGCATATACATTCATCTATTGAAGTACATCTAGGTTGGTACCAGAGTTGAGCTATTGTGATTTAAAGAAGCATTGTTTTTATGTAATTAGAGTCACTATCATTTGAGGCATACATAATTTCTATTGATATGTTTTCTTGTTGAATTGAAATTTTACTAGTATAAAATAGCATTCCTTGTCTCTTGTGAGTTTTGCTTCAGATCTGCTTAAATTTTGGAATTTAAGAATGGAAACATTTTCCAGGAGTTTACTTTCAGTCTATGAATGTCTGTCATGGTTTGGATGTGAGGTGTCCCCCACAAGCTCGTGTGTGATACAGTCCAAGAAGGTTCAGAGGAGAAGTGATTGAGTTGTAAGAGTGTTAACACAGTCCATGATTGAATCTCCTGATTGGGATTAAGTATTTGGTAACTGAAAGCTGATAGGGTGGGGCTGGAGGACTTGAGAATTGGGGAGAGTGACTTTCAGTATATATTAGTAGGCAGCAAGTGGACTCTTTCTGCTTCCTGATCATAACTTGAGCTGCTTCCTTTCAACACATTCTCCCACCATGATACTCAGCCTTACCTCAATCCCCTACGAATGGATCTGGCCTTCTATGGTCTAAGATTTCAGAAAATGTAAGCCCTCAAATAAAACCTTCCTCCTCTACAGTTGTGTTGGTCAGGTCATTTAGTCAGAGCAGGGAAAAAGCTGACTAATACAGTGGCTTCGCATATGAGATGAGTTTCTTTCAAACAACATCTAGTTGGATCTTGTTTTCAAATCCATTCTACCAATATGTGTCTTTTATTTGGGGAGTTTAGAACATTTACATCAAGAGTTATAGAAAGATGTTTGCTAGTTTCTGCCTTTTTCTTTGCTATATTTTATTTTGTCTTGGTTTCCAGTAGTTGATTGCTCTTCTATGTGATAATCCAGAGTTCAAACCTGTGTTATGCAAGGGTCACCATGCTCTTTGGTTACTTTCAGTTTGCCTCCTAAAAGTGCAATTTGTTTTGAAAAAATATCTTTCAGGCCTCTTCTGCTTTTTCATTATATTTTGGAATTCAGTTAGGTTACATATAAACAGCTTGACCCTTGATGATCTTGTTTTTATGCTTTGTTAGATCATCTGTCTAGGCTGAATTCTGTACTGTAAGTCTTCTCCACTAGACTTTAAGCTAAAGGAGAGCAGGGTTCTCAGCTGGTTTATTTGTAGAACTTAGTATAATGGCTTCCATGTCATAGGTACTCTTTACACATTTGTTCAGTGTATGAGGGAGTGCATGCAGAGATGTAGAATCCTTCTCAGATGAAAATACTCAAATATTTTATTTCTGTCTTGTTTTCTCCATGATGCAGATCCTCATAGCCTACCAAAAATCCAAAACGCATTTGATTCATGTCAAAGAATAATAGAACTTGACAAAAGTCACTGTTCACAGTGTTTATTACATATGAAAGAAGTGGCAAAACTGGAAAATAAACTTTGTGGAATGAAAGAGAAATTATCAGAAATGGAAAATGTGAAATCTAAGTTAGAGCAGAGAGAAATAAGATGGAAACAAGAACTCTGCCACTTGAGGTATGATACCCTCGATTGAAAGAAAGTTTGAACTCTTTTTCTTCACATTAATAAACATAGGGAATTTTTGTAATTGCTGACTTACCTGCTGGCATTTTTCAAGGGAGAAAACTACTTATACTTGTAGAGTCTGAAATCCTTACAAAAAGGTGACATATTGCTAACTATGATTACTTCTAATAACCAAATTCATGTTATTTCCAATCATAAGATCAATGGCTATATAGAAATCTCACTATAAAAGGAATCTCACTATTGATTTAAAAAGCAGAATTTGGGATTGTTTTTCATTCATATTTTTATTTTTTGTATTACAATCAATGTTTCACTGAAACTCATTTACAAAAGTTATTATTTCCATATTTTTATTGAGTCATTACACTTGTTTAAATGGTGGGATTTTTGTTACATATTCATGTGTACACACTATGTAACTATATAATTTGGTCTATATTATTCCCTACCTTTTTCCTTTCCCCCCTTCTCCCTCTACTTCAATGAGCTCCTTTGATCTCCCTGAGACCACCCCATGCCTTTCTTTTACTCTGCCTTTCTAGTTTCCACATATGAGAGAAAACATATGAAGCTTAACCTTACAAATTTGACTTAATTTGCATAAAAAATTGTCTCATTTTCCATCCATTTCCTGAATATGACCTAATTTCATAGAAATTAATGTTTATTTTTCTTTAGTTAGAATACATTTTTCAATATAGAATTATTTGGGCAAAGAATAATAACTTCATGAACAGATATTTGATCAATATTTCTAAATTGCTCTTGGGACAGTTTATAGTAATTTATATTTTCACCAAAGAGGATGAAATGGCCATTTTAAAAAAATTTGTTCTAATTAGATACACATGACAATAGAATGCATTTTGAGACATTGTACACAAATGGAGACAAGTTCTTCCTATGGCTCAACGTGCCATACCAGTAATGTAATCATACATGTATATGGAGTAAGAATGTCCAACTGATTCCACCATTATTCCCATCCCTGCAAACCCTCCCCTCTCCTCACTCCCCTCTACACAATCTAAAGTTCCTTCATTCTTCCTCACACACCCATTCTCCATTATGGAATAACATCCACTTATCAGAGAAAACATTTGGCCTTTGTTTTTTGGGGTTTGCCTTATGAAAAAGTAATTTTGTGCACCCCAAAATGTGTTTTTAAATATTTATGCAGTTTTTTTTTTCTTTTTTTCTGGTGCTTGGGATCAAACCCAAGGGTTGGCACAACTAAATGAGTATGCTTCTGCACCCTGGGCTATGGATGGAATCCTAACATCTATTAAACAAAATGTGAAATGGAAAGTAATAATTTTTTTTAATTTCTCCCTCATTTGTAATAAAATTTGTTTAAATTTCTATGTTGAAAGGACATGTATTCTTTATCATTGGAATAAATATTAGGTTATGCCTTGTTCCAAAGGGGATTGTGAGTTGTTTATAAAATACATAATGGTAAACAAGCTAAATTGAAGTGTTACCTAAAAGAAACATTAACAGGTGGAACTACAGGAACTGGACCTCTTAGCCTGGTCTTCAGTTATGGTAATGTGCAGACATATGCTATCTAAACAACTTCTGAAGGTGGTATGTTACAATGGCAATCAATTGCAGTAGTTCCTATTTTATTCATGAATATAAAAGCTAAATACTAATGAATTTATAAACTTGTTAGTTTTTAAAACTCTCTTAACTAAGGAAGAATTATAACAATGCAAAAACGATCTTTGTTTTTTTTTGTTTTGGCAATGTTTGGGATGGAACACAGGAGACCCAGCAGGCAAGCACTCTGAGGATTCCCCACCCCAAATTATTTCAAACACTCAATTTATGGATGCATTTCAAGAGTCCCTTTCCATAATATCTACTGAAGTAACTAGTAACAGCCTTTTCCCAACTGACAGAAAAATCTTTCATTATTAACTTTCATGTATATATGTTTCCAAAAAGATTGAAGGAGAAATTTAAAGAGGTGAGAACTAGAAGGAAAAGAATCATAGAACATAGAATTTTTATTAGCCTAATGAATTAACCTATGAAGAACAAGAACACAAAATGCACCTTTTTGTTTTCTGATTAAAATCATTTTAAGATAACCATATTTAACTGCAGGCATGATTTAAAAGAAAAAGAGAAGAAGTTAAGAGATTTTGATCAGCTTTTGGAAAAAATGAATAACCAGTTAAGAGAAAAAGATGAGAAACATAATAAACAAATTGAATTGAACAAAGAATTTCAACTGTCTTCTGGGAAACTGAAGGCAGAATTAAAGACTGCAAGAAGTAACTCAAATCTGGTAAATTAGTCTTCAGTATAGCATCAAATTTCTTACATTATTTATAATATCCCTTTAACATAATATCTGTGGTCATGTTTCACATAATGATGGGGACATGATGTGAGAAATGTGTTGTTGGCGTTCACTATGCAATCATTGTAGGTATGTGCTTATACAAAATGCCTATATCTTCCACAAACTTCTGGGACCACTATTAAAATATGTAGTCTGTTGTCTCACAAAGCATTTTTACACAGTGTGTGACTCTCTATTATTTGGATTTCAACCAAAATTTCATATCTCCCTAAGATGAAATCATAACATTTATGGCTAAATTTATTCATTGCTTATTTTGGCATCTTATAGATGATCAGCATGTTTTCTGAATGGAGGAATAAAAGGTGAGTTGAGTTCAATTGGTAGCAAAAATGTTAATTTAGGGATATTTATGTTCAGATACAGGATAAAGAGCTTTGAAAATATCATGGGACAAGTTAACTGAGTTTAAATTTTTTTTTAATTCTATTTTGTTTTCTAAAAATTTTTTCTCTGACAAATTTACCTGTCATTTCTACAGTTGAAATTTGAGTAATTCATGTGGAATAAAGGTCTGTATAGTTTGATCAACTACTTGTTTTTAGTATTTTTTTTAATTTAAAGATACTGCTCTTGATTAAGCTTTTAGACTTTCTCCCCACTTACTGAAATGAATCTTCAGGTGTAAGCAGAACCTAAGGACACCCAGAGGCAATATATATTTGAGAATATAATGCCAGAATTTAAAAGATAGAATTCTGTCAAATCATCTTTGCAAACAAAAGGAGAGAGGCATGGCAGGAAAAAAAATGTTTCTTAAATCATTTTCTGTTGTTTTCAAATGCTTGTTTCTTTGTGTGAATGTATTGCATTTGTGTGTGAACATATATGGAACAGTAACTAGATCCACCAAGGAAAAGCATAGAGAATTTTAAAGCCATACATGTATATCATTAATGTACCTATTTTGGGGTTGAGAGTGGCATTTTGGTCTCATTGGCCTAATTAATGTTCTTAATTCAACTTCATTTGTCAGCAGCAGTACAGTAGTGACTTTCACACTGGCCATATCCAGAGAAAAGGCTTTTAAAAATGTATACAGGAATTGATGACTTTCCCATAATCTCAAAACCCTTGTTACTAACATAACTTCTCTAGTTTGGGGCAGTGATTTCACCCTCTTGGTATATTAATATGGAGGTTAGCTTATTATTCCCACCATTCAGTAAGCAGACAAAGCATAACCAGCAGAGACTCTATTTAGGGCAGCATTTCCTCATGTAGGAGAAGAGAAACACTTTTCTCCAAGTAATCTTCTATTTCAGTACAAGAAACATTTGGAGACAATGATATACTATAATACTTTATGGTAATTATGTCATTTGTAATAAATTAAGTCAGTTTATTTCCATTATTTCACATTTACTCATGTTTCAGACTTTACAAAAAAAGAAAAAAGAAACAAATCTTACTGAGCAGCAAAAAATCTCAGAATTTTCTGAGAAGAGCACAACAAACAGGATCTTTACAAATGGTATTATGAAACACAAGCCTTCTTTTGTGTTTTATTTTTACAGCAGAGAAATAACTAGGTTGATGGAAGAGCACTAGAAGCAGCTTGCTTATATTTATATCATTCCATGTTTCAGATGGTAATAGAAAGTTCATTGGTATATGTAAAATGCTTAATTAAGTACAGTGCCTGGATTTATCATTTATCAATAGCTACAATTCTTATAACTGACTGCAAAAATGTTGAAATAATAGAATACATGTAGAATACTTTCAGGAATAGGGAACTTAAAGAACTTTGGAATATTTTATCTATCCAAATGTGTGTAGAGCTAAGACACTTATTATGGATTGGCTGGCTGTATACATGAGTTATCAGTATCAGAGTGCAGAATTTATTTATTTTGTATATTTTAGTTGTTGATAGATCTTTATTTTATTCACTTATTTATGTGTGGTGCCTGGGATTGAGCCCAGTGCCTCACACATGCAATGCAAGCGTTCTACTACTGATCCACAACCATAGCTCTCAAACTTTATGTTTTAACACGGCCAAAGTTCCTAATCTTTATGTCTTCAACCTGTTGTAATTTAGAAAAAGGCTTTTTCAGTTTTAAAATTCTTTATAATTAGCATTTCTTATGTTCCTAGATTGATTTTCTTCAATATATCTTGCTAACTCTTGGGAAGTTTTACTTCTCTAAGCTCTGAAATTTACATCTAAATTTTCTCCAGTTGGATATCCATGTATTGCAACCCTTCCATTGAATAAATGTACATGTTCAAACTTTGGCTTCAGAGGTAATTTTGACACATACTTCATTGAGTGTTAGCTAAAGGTCTCCTTGATTTTTCTTAGGTTTCTACCAGGAATGAAACAGAGAAAGTGCTCTTCCATAAATACCACATGTTGAAGGATAAATGTGATATGGTTACATATTGTATACATGTTTTGAAGTAACACACTTTATCTGATAAATATGTAAAATTGTGTGCCAATTAAAAACAAAAAGTTTAGCCTTGCATGAAACTGATTTTAAAAAGGGGGTGGGGGACATTTAAAGCCTTGGAACTGCAGATGAGTTATTTTGAGTAAAGACATTATGTCTTTTCTAGGCATTGTTTCTTTACATAGGAATGAAGTTTCAAGAGGATAAGTCATAGATTTTTAGTTGAGATATGCTGATATTGATGATTAATAATGTAGGATTAACATTGCTGAAACAATATCTGCTTTTGGTGTTGAGGATGGAATCAATGGACTTGTGCAAGCTATGCCCATGTTCTAACACCAGGAGTACACTCCAGCACTCAATACTAACTTGAAAGTCTTTATGTTGCCATACTTTTTAAGACCATGATTTAATACATAAATGGAAATGCTCATATCTAGTTTAAATTCAGTGGGTTACTTTGACAATCCATTCCAAGTTTCCCAGCTGAAGTGAAATGTAGATGATATTGTTTTTAATTGACTTCTTTCACTAGCATTTTATACATTTCTAATTGGAATTTGATTTTATAAAGCTAAATTTGACTTAATTCTGAAAACAACTTGCTCAATTTTTTTATCCTCATCTCCTTCCAACACAATTAAAGGATCTACTGTCATTAACATAATTTGGGACAAATGTATTGCATTGCAGCAAAACCCATGTTGATTTAATTTTTCTGTTGTCTCTGGAATTTATTGCCTATCTTCACAGATAACTTGCTAATACTTTTCATTTCAAGTTTCAAATGCTGTCATGTAACAGATAGGAACTATTCTAGTACAAAGATAATTGCAGATACCTGATTTATTAATTTGGCACTGAATTCCCATTTTCAACAAAGTTGTTTAAATTCCCATTTAAACAAGTAGATTTTTGTACTGTGAGAATGGGGTGAGGAGGGGAGACAGTTGAAGGAGTTGAAGAGAGGGAGGGAGGTGAAGGTCAGATTGCATTGGGTCTTATTTTTTAAGAGACAGGAATTTATGGATCTGTGCAGAGGATTGAATATGTTTAGAACTCAGTTTTTAAGTTGAGCTTCTGTTAAAAAAAAAAAAGGATGATTTTCTGTATAGTATTCACTACTCCTAGTTGGACCTGCATAACCATTTCTGTTGGAGAATTCACTAGGTTGTGAAGCATTTCATGAAGTGTGAAGTGGATACAGGGCTAAATCTATTGTCTAAGGGATGTGATAGTAACTAGGCAGGAAGAAAGCACCTTCCATGTCCTTGTTGGAATTCAGAAATAAACAGAATTTTATACACATGAGGAAAAGAAAATGGATTAATGATAATATTTCTCAGAGTTCCTTTCAGTTTTAAATATTATTAACAGTGAAGTGATTTACAAAATATTTAACAGACATATCTCCTCAGGTAGATGTGAGACAACTTCCACAAGAACTTACTGATAACCTGACAGAGCAACCTATGTCAGAGGATTCTCTAGAATACTCATCAAGTAATTACCTTGAAGTAGAAGATGAGGTACAGGGTTTGAAGAAGAAACTAGATCAAATCACAGGGGAAGTATGTACTAAATTGTATTTGTCAACCATTGATCTGTACCTGTTTAAATAATGTTAAATGTTTTAGGATAAAAATGTCAGTGGACAGAGTTCTTTGAAATTTTATTATAATTAATTTTATTACATTTTAATTATCTTTATAGTGCATTTGTTCATAAATTCTGAATTTCATTTTTTATAATATCATGCATTATTTCTCACTTGCAATCCAGTGACTTGGAAGACCAAGGCAGGAAGATCACAAGTTTAAGGCCAATCTCAGCAACTTAGCAAATCCCTGTCTCAAAAAGAAGTGGGGATATAGCTCAGTGGTTAAGCATTCCTGGGATCAATCAGTGGTTAAGAGAAAACTAACTAAATAAATAAATAAAAATTAAAAAATAAACTACTTAAATACCCTCCGGAATGCTGAGAATTGTACATCTATCCTCACATGTGTTGAGAGATTTTTTTTTTTTTTTGGTTAACTAATATTTTTTTTTTTACTGCTACCTCCATTGCCATGGTGTAGCAAGGCAGATTAAATCAGAGAATACCATTTCATGGAATGTTCCAGGGAATTGAATTATTTCATACCTTCATTTCTATGATTGGATACAGAATCTGTGTGTAATTGTTAAATGGATTTCTAGATAACTTGCACAGAAAGGCTATTATGCTTTCCTCAAATTTCAGGTTAATTTTAAAATAATGGGACAAGTCAGTGTTTTTTTTTTAATTTAAATAGATTATAAAACCATACAAATGTTTCAATCATGTCTGGTACCTCTATCCAAAGCAGAGAATGAAGAACTTACATAGGTTTTCCAGTAGATCTTTGAAAAGGCAATCTTACTAGGATTTGTTAGACAAATTTGTGCTCAAATATTCTCAACATGCTTCTTTTATTATGAAACACTGTTGTTTTATTCATGCAGGCCAATAATCTCAATACAAACCTAGAAGCTACATTTTCAAAATATTCACACTTGGATGGACAATTTGAACTTGCTTTTAAAAGCCTACAAAATACATGTGAAGAAATACAGAACAACCAAAAGAAGTTGGAAGAAGATTTTGCAAACCTCAAAGTATATGTGCAAGACTATAAAATTAAAAATGGTCAAGGAGAGCTTCATAGATGTGAGATCAGACAAAGAACAAGAGAGATTTTAGAGGAAAACCCAAAACGAGCATCTCTATTTTCAGAGGTTATTTTATTTATCTGTAATGTGCTTTAATTGTTTTCACTGAAAATTTTATTTTGGAAATTTGCATTTTATGTGGGTCATCTACATTCCTTGAGGAAACTTCTTTTGTAGAATTTTCAGAGTAAGATGGCATTTTTAAATATTTCATTTTCCATCATTGTAAAAACTGACTTTATCTTTCAGAAAAATGACTTTATCAGAGAACCATTCAATATTTAAGGATAGTTGTATTAATAAGACAATTAGCAAGAACCAAAAAAATGTGAAGTCAAAGTATACCATACTCTTGAATTGTTAAATAATTTTTTTCAATTATGAAATAATTTTACAACTTTTTACTTTTCACATTACTGATACTAACATGAGAATGATTCATGGCTGGAGCCCTAGTCATTGGAATATAGTTTGTGTAGCCTTTGCAAGGCCCAGGGTTCCAACCCCAAAGAATATACAAAAAGCAATTGACTTTGATGATAAAATCCCAGCATCTTTTATACACATATTTAAAATTTCTCTCTGAGTTATTGATTCTAAAGAACAAAATATAAAAGTGATTATTTGGGTAACAATTATTTTAAAAATATGTCACTTCGGGCTGGGGATATAGCTCAGTTGGTAGAGTACTTGCCTAGCATGTGTGAGGCACTGGGTTCAATCCTCAGCACCACATAAAATTAAAATAAAGACATTGTGTTCATATACTATAAAAATATTTTTAAAATATGTTCTTTCAATTTTTTTAGACATTCAATAGAGCTTCAAAAATTTTAGAGGAGTTGAATGAAAATAATGAGTTTTCATTAATGAAGTTGATGCAATTCAGAATTGGCAAGGTAGAATCTCAAGTGTTTGAAACTCCAAATGAAATTTGTGATGAAGTACAAAGGTAAGAATATAATGAACTCCATATAGCAGGATAAAAATTCCTGAAGTATGTCCAAATGTACACCAACAGAAAATAACTTAATCTCCTTAATTTGTCTCCAATGCATACATTTTAGTGAGAAAGGTATATGAGATTAGTAGGATCTAATCAGATAATACAATTTTCAGGAGTAATTTTAGTAAATGAACTTATTTAGTAAATGAACTTACTTTTGAAATATTGGTTTAGGAAGTTTATATCCCTCATGTATTTTTTTGTATCTGTATGGCTTTCTCTCCTTTCCAGACTTTCACCTCAGTACTTTTGAAGCTTTATAATTCAGTTATATTGTGACCAAGTTACTTACAGGCTTTTCTTTATGTAGAAGAGTAAAAAAAATAATTATTGGTTGAAAGTGTTCAACTTAAACCCCAAGGATACTGTATTGCTAGTACTACCCTCTTGGCACATTCTGATACTTAATAAATTAACCATTTTTAATTGTGACATTTGATGATACCCCCAGATGGTGCCTAGAGACAAACTGAACTTTGCCTTGTTTCCTCTCTACATAAGGTCTACTTTTCATATAGGGAAAGAATATCACAGGGCTGAAAGGAAGTATACTTTGCAGTGTGGTTAAAAATAATTCCATGGTCAGTGTTGGGGGCAATTAAAATCAGAATTGACAGGTCCCACCTCTGATACCTCAGTAACAAAATTATGAGCTGATTGTCTTCAATTCTTAATCACCAACTCAGCTATCATGTTCTGCCCCAGTGATTGTTGCTATGAATTATTTCTCAGTGCCCAGTGCTTGATTCCTCCAGGTGATGGTTAGAATGTGTAGATTGTGAGAGCAAATGCTTGCCAATGTCTTTAAGGGATGGTTTTTAAATTCTTCAATTGGTTTAATAAGACAAGTATTTCTAGCTTAGCTTCACTCTTATTTTCTAGTTGTATATGTTTAATTAAGGAGTACATGATGCTTTAATATACTTTAGCATAGTGAAATGTCTTTGTAGTCAAATTAACTAAGGTATCCATCATCTCACCTGATTACTATTTAAATACCAGGATTTTTAATGGTGTCCTCAAAAAGCCCTTAAGGAGAGCCTTTCAAGAAGGCCGCAGTGTTACCCTTTAAGTCACACATCTCCACCTGCATTGTTTGAATTTCTTGTTTGTTAGCAGGCCCCAAGAAATATGGATACATCTTCAGAACTCTTTAAAACCTATAATTGTATGCCCTACTCTATTTTGTTAAGAATCATACTGTATTGTCATCTAAAAATAGGAGTTGAATTGTTGCCCATTAGTTATCTAAAGCAGCACCATCTGAAATGACTTATATTTAATAGACCAGTGTGGATTGGGAAATTTAACAGCATTGTGCATACATATTCTCTGTCTAAACTTAAAATAAGTAGGACTTTTATTTTGTTTGTGTGATTATTTTAAGCCATCTTCCTGTTAGTTCTAGTCCCTTAAAGTTGTATTGAAAAAGCTACATTTTCTAAGTAATGTATCATTTTCATGATAATCTCTGATTAAACTAAGCAATGTAAATAATAATTGCCTTATTTCAGATGAATGAGAAGTTGGCCAGGGGTTTTTATCAAGAAAAGCTAAAGCAGGTATGTTGCCAAATTACTGTTGAATTTAGATTCATTAATTGATTTCTGAGAACAAACAGCATAGCAGATGGCATAGCTTTCCTTGGATTGGTGAATAGATTTTACATGAATTAAATTGTTTTTCTTGCAAACAAACATCAAATGAAAATTTTGAAAAAAAAAAATCCCAATGAAGAATACACTCATTCATCATTTACCCATGTTCATGGCCTGTAAAGGCTCAGACTGTCTGTACATAACTTTTTCTAGATTTACTTTTTTTTTTCACTTCTGCCACCTCTATGAAAACAAAGGCATCACCCGCTTCTATCTGGTCAAGGGCCAAAAGCCCAAACTCATCTAGGAACACTTGGCCAAGCATTTCAAATACCCTGACATTGACTTTGTCATTGGTTTTGCTCTCAAGAAAAGTTCCAGCTTTCCTAGCAAGGAATTCAGATATCCAAATAAATTGAATTCTCATTAGGTCATTCAGCTTATCTCTTGCACAAACCTACTCTGCCCCTCTGCTCTAGCTTCAAGTCATGCTATGATACTTCTATTCCTCACCTCTCACTCTTTGCAGGCACCTCTTCTCTCTCTGTGTCATACTTCCTTTTTATCCTTCAGGTCTCATCTCAACTCCAAAACTTATGCCATTGACCTAAAACAGGGAACAGAAGTCTGTTCTGTGTTCCAATAGTGCCCTTGTTTTATACCTCTCATAGCACCCACCACTCTCTAAGAAAATATCCTGTCCTGTGTTTTTCAATTTAGGTGATCTTATTGGGAGGGGTGGCTTTCATCATCTTCATCTTCTCACTCAGAGCTTGCCAAATGCTTTAACATAAGGCTGTTGAATTCCTGAATGCAGGATGGAAAACCTGAAGTTCTGATCCTCAGCCACATTGATAATTCAGTGTGCAACTCTGGACAAATTTTATTTCAAAGTTACCTTGTAGTTTTGCACACATGGTTTTCACTCTTATTAACATGGATAAGTTATTAACTTTTTGTTTACTGATTCTTGCTTAGTTAACTATGAAATGTTGAGATGAAGAATATAATTTTTTTCTTTCCACTTGCTACAGAATTTGTGTCTTGACCCACTTTCTGCCTTAAGATCTTCTAATAAGCCAAGAAAAGATCTACTTTTGGAAGCACCACAGGAATACACAGAAGTTTTAAGGGGAAATATTTGATATTAATGATAGCATTATATCTATCAGACCATTGACATTTTAATTCTTTCCCACTAAAAGTATGATGTGGAAACTTTATTGAAGGAAAATATGTTTGTCACATAGATATGTGAGAAAATTCATACAATATTTGAAACTTTCTTTGCATGTATCACTATTGGAAGTACAAGTATTTCAGATGTTAATGTCCTCAAACTGTCCAAATGCAGATATTTCAAAGGCACCTAATCAATTGAGTAATCAATATTACCTCTGTGGATCAAAATGTAACATTAATGATGGATTATTTGTATCACCATATATGGACCTAGATATTTAGACAGACAATATTTTGGTGGGCCAGTACTCTAGTCAATACCAATGCTTTAAAGTATTACAATTATTATACTGTCCTCAAACTAACATACTTTTAATGGTTTATGCATTAACTTATATCCCTTTCCTGGTGAGAAACAAAATTCACTTAAGGCTTTTCACCCTTTCTCTTTGTTCATTTATACGATTTTGATGTTTGGTTAATAGTCTTAATATTAAAGAAAAGTTCCAGCCTCTAGTATAGGAAACATTTCCCCCCCTGAGACATTTACGAGTAAATTTCTGACATACACAACCATTTGTGATTACTTTAGTATTTCCTACAATTCAGAACATGCTACAAAACTACAATATGACCTTTGTTGCTGATGTTAATGCTAATACATTCCATTATAATATATTCTACCATCCTGAGATTCTTTCCAGTTTTGCTACTTTCCTAGTAATGTGCTTTATAACAACAGTATCCCATTCAGATTCATGAAATGCACCCAATTGTTGCATTTTGTTGACTCCTTCAGGCTCAAACATTCCTTAGTCTCTTCCTGGACCTTCATGATCATGAATCTGATAAGGAAGAATGCTCATATAATGTTCCTCAGATGTGCTCTTCTGTTTTTTTTTTTTTTTTTTTTTTTTTTTTTTAAGGATTGGAACCACATTACATGTTATTTGGCAAGAGTATTGCTGAAATGCTTCTATGACTTTCCCTTTGAATCCCATTACTGATGATGTTAGCATTGATCCCTAAAGGTGGTAGGGTTTCTGTTCTGTAATGTTGCCTTTACTCTTTGTAGTTATTTAGCATTTTATATGAAGATAATTTGAGACTGTTACATATATCCCTATGCCTCATCCAACTTTCCCTTTATTCAATTAATAGTATCTATATAGATCTATGGGTTATTTTATTGAGTGTAATGTTAAAAATTTATTTTTCTCTTAGAAATATTCTGTTTTGATGATTCTAGACTTCTTAGATGTTTTGTAACATTAGAACAAAGTATTCCTAGAAAACATTCCCAAAATGTTAACATTTTACTACCTTTGCTTTATCCCTTGTCCTCCTGTCTTTCTAGATAAATATAAATATATAACAAAGATAATTTTATCTCAGCCATTTGTGAGTTGGAGACATGATACCTCTTTTTGACAAAATACTTGTATTTTCTAAAAACCAAATTATCTTATATAACTATAGTATAATGACCAATATAAAAAAATAAAACTTTGTTAAATGTTAATATGTAATCTACAAAACTTATTTATAATTTGCTAATTATTTCAACAATTCTCTTTATACCAAAATAAAACCTAGCTTGGGGCTTTTTTGGATCCATAATTCATTGTGTCCAGTGTTCCTGTTTCTTTAGTCTCCTCTATTCTGGGACAGTTCCTGAGTCTTGCTGTGCTTCTAAGTTGTTGCTGACATTTAAGTTGTTGAATGGTATATGTTAATCCTGTAGCATTGTCTTCAGTTTGGGATCAGATGATGTTACCTCATGACTGGATGCAGGATATGCCATTACACAGGAATGTCATGCATATGATGCTGAGTTCTTCCAATGCAGTAGATTTCAGCTGCACTGACAGACCCTGCTGGATTGACATGGAGGAAGTCCACAGGCCCAGACTTGGGTGAACAGCATCTAGGAAAGGCAGGCATTCTCTAAGACCTAGTCATAGTACAGATTCTTATGTAGCCATTAATAGTTAGGCTCTTTGGCTGGGGTTGTGGCACAGTTATAAAGTTCTTGCCTCCCATGCGTGAGGCACTGAGTGTGATTCTCAGCACCACATATAAATAAATGAATAAAATAAGGCTCAACAACATCTAAAAAATAGGTTCTCAAAAATGATTTAAAGAAAACAGACTATGTTCAAATTATATTTCCAAGCTTAAAAAAGAGTTACAAAGAAAGCATGAACAATAAGATCACAGTTTTAATTGTGATTACAATACTAAATTTCCTCTATATATACTAAGGTAAACAGTGGGGGGAATTAATAGAATGAAGTTCTATTTAATGGCAGTATTAAAGTTTTTAATTTATTCATTATAATGTTGTATATTTTACAAAATTTCTATAGCTTTATTTATGAAAATTATTTTGTGCTTTTATTTTAAAGAAATTTTAATTATTAGAAGTCCACGGCCTCACTACATTGGTGATGATGTATAAAGAGCCTATGGTAAAATAAAATAACTCATAAAGAATAGAAAAAAGATATGTGTGTATATATGTGTGTGTGTGTGTGTGTGTGTGTGTGTATATATATATATATATATATATTTGATGGAAATCAGAACAGTGGAACTAAGGCAGCAGATGCAGAAGCAGAGTGAAAAATTATAATAAAGAAACACATGGATATTTAGAACACGTTTTGGGAAGGCTTTGGATGGGAGACACAGACAAACATGCACAGATGTCTCATTCCACAGTTCTGATTTCCTCACTCTTAACAGATTACTAAGTTTCTAAGTAGGATTCCAGTTCAGGAACATCTACCATACTAGATGTGTATAACCAATTATAATAAACATTCAACTGCCCAGAGTAAGCAACCATCTCGGTGGTATTGAAATAGAAAAGCATGAACAGTGGAGGTAGGGAAGGGACAGTAAAGGTCAACAAGAAGGCAAGCCTGAGGACAGCCATTTGAACAATCCCTGACATGTTATGAGACAGTTTCTGTTTCAGAAAGGGCATAAGTCTCCACTGTTCAGAAAGTGACAGCGTAATCCATAATCCATAATCTGTAACCTGGCCCATGCCCACTGCAGGGCAACTGAAATATCAAAAACCAATCAAGAGGAGTTTATCAACTGCTCCTTACATGCCATATTAGAATTAGCAAATATTGCCATGAATCTACAAAGCCCACTTATACAGTGCTCATTTTATAACAGATCATCTGCTGGACATCTCATAGCTACAAGCAAGAGTTCACTTTCCTCTGCACACCCTCTATCAGTGTTCTCTTCTTCAAAGAGTGAGACAGCCTTCTCTAACCACCACTGGTGGGAGAAAATACCAGTAAGACATGAAAGGACATATAGAAAGTCACAACCCAACATTTTCGGCATGTCCTCCCTGTCAGGTGACAATGATCTGGAATGGTGAAATTCCTGGCCTTCAGGTGTTTGGCATTGTTTTTTGAAAAGCACACAACTGAGCTTTCATAAGGGAAGCAATAAGGAATGGCAAGATGTTGAAAATTTTGAAAAAGCTTAAGGCTGTTATCATGAGAAGGAACTCCAAATGCCACTCACAAGGGTTATGGTTCTGATAGGCTAAAGTTGTTGTCCCATGAAGAAAGTGTGTATCATTTGATGAGTCTGTACCATCATGTACAACTGAAGAATGTGATAATTGTCATTCTTACTGGAGTGGGGTGAAATCTCAGGGTAGTTGTTGTACCATGAAGAAAGTGTGTATCATTTGATCAAAAGTTGACTTTTGATCCTGGCACAGTAGAAGATGGCTTAAGTTTAAGCTGGGCCACCCTTTCTATGTTAAAAATAAAGGTTGGTCATAATTTTATCCAACCTTGACTGTGGTACAGCATGGAATTCCATGTTGTGAAATTCATACTGACGATGTATGTCTGCCTCCTGGTCATGCAGATGCCATTAATTTTGATGAGTCAGTTGTTTTTGATACATTTAAAATATATGACTTTACACCTATGGATTCCTCTGCAGTTAATGTGTTAAGTAGTATGGCTCATAAACATCATGCATCTTTGTCTTGTGGAGGACCTTGTGGAGACTTTGCACAATTTGGATTCAGTAAAAACTATGGCTCCCCTAGATCATCACAGCTCTCTTCTGATTATTTGTATGCTAAAGATGTCAAAAAACACAGCTCAGGGACAGTGAGGGCCACTTCTCCTAATAAGTGCAAAAGGCCAATAAATGCCTTCATGATTTTTGCCAGAAAATATATATTTGAATATATTTATATGTATCCAGGGAAAGAGAGCCATAAGTGTAATCTCTGGTGACAGGTAGAAGGAAATGAAGAATGAAGAGAGGAGGACACATATATTAGAAGCAAAGGCTTTGGCTGAAGAACAAGAATGTTTAAGTACTGACTGTTGGAAAAGGAAAAGAACCAATACAGGCTCACAAAAGCATTAAAGCAGGATGCTTATGTTCTTAAGTCTATAGTTACATAAACATTGACTCTTGATGGAAAGACTTAAGAAGATTCAGGACTTTCCATTTGTCCTGAATTTGTGTGACCATAAGATACTGATAACACTTAGTCTTCAAATGATTTAACGATATGAGTGTAACTTTTCCCCCACATTCTTATCAATGTTTATTGTTGCTTTTATGTTTTTTCAAAATACTTCTCCAGTTTTAGATGAACACAAATCTTTTATTTATTTTTATTGGTGCTGAGGATTGAACCCAGTGCCTCACATATGCGAGGCAGGCACTCCGCCACTGAGCCACAACCCCAGCCCTTGCTTGTATTCTTGATAACTGTCATTCTTACTGGAGTGGGGTGAAATCTCAGGGTAGCTTTGATTTGCATTTCTCTAATTCCTAGACATGTTGAACATTTTTTCATATATTTGTTGATCTAGGGTATATCTTCTTCTGAGAAGTATCTGTTCAGTTCCTTAGTCCATTTGTTTATTGGTTTTTTTTTCTTTTGGTATTAAGTTTTCTGGGTTCTTTGTATATCCTGGAGATTAATGCTATATCTAATGTGCATGTGGTAAATATTTTTCCCCATTCTGTAAGCAAATTGGAAAGCAGAATGGAGATTTTTTAGAAAACTTGGAATGGAACCACCATTTGACCCACCTATCCCACTCCTCATTTTAAACTCAAAGAACTTAAAATCAGCATACTACAGTGATACAGCCACATCAATGTTTATAGAAACTCAGTTCACTCTAGCCAAACTATGGAACCAACCTAGATGCCTTTCAACACATGAATGGATAAAGAAACTGTGGTGTATATACATAATATAATATTACTCAGCCTTAAAGAAGAAAGAAATTCTGACATTTTTAGGTAAATGGATGGAGCTGGAGAATATCATGCTAAGTAAAATAAGCCAATACCCAAAACAATGCTGAATGTTTTTTCTGATATATGAATGCTAATTCATAGTAAGGGGAAGGAAAGCTAGAGAAAAATCGAGGTACTTTGGATTAGGCAGAGGGGAGTGATGTGAAGGGAGATGGTATGGGTGTAGGAAGGATAGTAGAATGAATTGAATGTTATTAGCCCATGTACATATTTGATTACACAACCATCATGTACAATTGAAGAATGAGAAGTTACACTTCATTTATGTACAATGTGTCAAAATGTATTCTACTGTCATGTATAACTAATTAGAACAAATAAAAAATAATATGAGTGAGGATTTGCTTTCTTCATTAGAGCATTACTGCTAAAACTATACACTAGAAACCAAATTGCCATATTGTCCTTCCAAACTTCATACATGTCTAGCAGGTAATATAGGCTAGAAAATTGATATCCTGTGGTGCTAAAGTACAGTGGAAAGAGAGGAGAAGTGTATACTTCTTTAATTTTAAGTTGTATGAAAGGGGAATTTGAAAACATGTATCTGCTATTTATACATTGGTTCCTTAGTGCTTATTAATCTGTATTGTAAACAAGATGAAATGAAGCAGATGCTGGTATTGGCCTTTCTGTGAGCACCCACTATGTGGCCTTATATCTGTGCCAAATACAGGTGTTCTTTGTCTGGCCAATGTCAAGAGAGTGCATAACATGTGGAAGGTTGTTGGTGTGTCTGTCCCACTGCAAAATGCCACCAGCTGCAGTTACCACAGGCATGCTGAATTCATGCAGCAAGTGGCAGCCTTCATTAATTATTCCAGTGGAGGCCTAGCCTGGGCCAAGTAAAGTTGGCTAATAGCAATGCATATGATCACTGTAATGGTGCTATTAATAGTCTGACACCATTGTATTTTTAACTTTGTGTCATATATCTCCTCAGCAATGTATCTTAAATATATTTTCTCATCATCTTTATAGTGGAGGCACACTTTGAACTTATTGCAACACTTGCACATTACTTTTCCTCCAACTGTCCAAAATTAGAGCAAATACATCTGCAATACAGGAAATACAGCTGCTTTAGCTCTGAGCTACAATCATGACTTTTTGTGTTACTTACCAAGTGGTGTTTCCTTTTAGGAATCACAACTGTAAAATTGATTTCAGTTCATTTACATTTCTTAATGATGATGCCCCTCAATTTTGTACACTATATTGTTATATATTACTTCAAATAGAATTTTTTTAAAGTTAAAAAAAATTCAGGGAGATTGTATAGGGCACCAAGAATATTAAACAATACTCATCTTTAACTTCCTTAAGTTTTCAAGTCATAGTTTTATTTTTTATACAAAAAAAAGCTACTCCATACTTGCTCAGGTACTTCTCAGTGTTGGATTATATGAAGTTCTCCTTAATTTTGTTAAGATGAATTATTAAATGTTTGAGGAAGTGCGACTTAACATAAAGATAAAAATATAAGACTTTAATGTCAATCAGCAAAGTCCCTTTTCTCTGTACAATTTCCTTTTCTTTTGTCAAATCCCATGTTCCCTCCCTTAAAGTAAACAGGAGAAAAAAGAATTGCAAGAACATACCTCTCTGAACATAATAAACTACAAAAATATTAACATTATTAATATTATTCAAGTGATATATAAAACTCCTATGGGAGAATTTTTTTCTCATTTATTGAAACAAATGTAGTTTATAAAAACTGTTTTCTATACGTAATTATTTTCAGTTGTATTTTTTTATTCAGAAGTTTCATTTGGAAGTGTTTCATAGCAAAAATGATGGAACCAAACAATATGAGCAAAACTCTGGTATTTTATGCAAGTTGCAATTATATCAGCAATATCACTTTAAAGTATGAAAAGTGACGCTGTGACTGACATTTGGACCAATCAGATGGCAGCTGAACATCTAACCACATGGCTTCTCAAGCTCTGAGTGTTTGGTAACCAAACGCAGGAGTAACTAATGTGGTCTGTTTTAAACAGTAAAGTTTAAATTACCTGTGGTTAGTAATAAATAATAATATAATTACCAGATATCAATTACAGAGATGTTTTTGAGTGGACAAAAATGACATAAAATTCAAACTAGGTTAAAGTAAACACAAACGTGGAAAGTTTGGGAAGTATGTAACTAGCTCTATGATGTTACCTATTTCAAAAGATACACCTGCATTTCCTGAATTTTGATCCAGAATAATTGGGAAGCAACTGAACCTGGGCATAGAGTCATATGCGAAACTGTGCTGCAGAGATGCCATCTACATAATGTATGATTTGATTGGTGATTTACAGAGTTGGTCATCAGTGACCCCTTACGTGAATGGTTCACATTAGAGGCTTTCCCACTTACAAGCTACATAAATATGGGAAAAGTCTCTAAACTTCTGGTCTCAATGTTTTCATCTGAGAATGGAAATAAAATAGGAAAAACCTTTTTGAACCAAAATACATGGTGCTGTAGAAATGTCATTTGCCACAATACCATTTTTTGTGTGTGTGTGCTATGTGGTTTTTTTTTTTTTTTTTTTTTTTTTTGGTAAGGGTTGAGTGTATATAGTTTTGTGTCATCCAATTTAATAGCCACTAGTTACCTGCAGCTCCAAAGCACATTAGATCTACCTAGTCCAAACAAAGATGTACAAAGTATAAAACACACCCCTGATTTGAAGATTTAGCATGAAAAGAGAATGTAAAATATCTCAATAATTTTAATTTTCTGTTAAAATGATATTTTTATTATATTGATTTAATAAAATATGTTGGGCTGGTGGCAGAGCTCAGTTATAGAGTGCTTGCCTGACATGCAAATGTCCTGGGTTTAATCTCCACTATCTGAGTGTGTATGTGTGTGTGTGTGTGTGTGTATAGGTGTATACACATGAATGTATGTAACATCATAGAGCTAGTTAGTTACATACTTCCCAAACTTTTCACATTTGTGTTTACTGTAACCTAGTTTGAATTTTATGTCATTTTTGTTTTTTTATTTATTTTTTAAATACAACTACACACACACATACACACACACAGAGTTAAAATTAATCTTATCTATTTCCTTTTACTTTTAGAAATTTAAAATTGCATATGTACTTCACATTTGTAGCTCACACTGTATTTCTATTGACAGAACTGCATAGGCTGATAATTGTAGTAGAAAAAAGGTAGATATGAGAATAGTATTCACTTAGAGTGTCAGATTTCATGTTTTTAAGGATTAAGTATCTTAGTACACAAGTAAATATAATTAATGAGAAAAGTAAGCCATAAATGAAAGACAAGCTTTTCTAAAAAGTAAATTCAATACTATTTTTTATTACATAAAGCTAACACAGTGTTCAGCTATTGTGAATTCATAGTTTGTCAGATCAGAAAATAATTATGTTTACTAAGGAAAAATTAGAAACTAATCAAGCAAATCAAATATAATTAGGCATGCATTCAATTATGTGATGAAGAAATTAAAAACTTTCATTTGTTGTAATTTTAAGGCATTTCAGACTTTTAAAAATGAACAATCACAAAATAAATCATAAAAAGACAATTAGTTCACACAAAATTATGATCTCATATTTAAAATATGATATCTTCTTTCTGAAATAACTTCTATAAAGCTATATAGTGTATGCAGTAGACTCAATACTATACCACCCCCAAAGATATTCACACACCAATATTTAGAATCTGTATTTTATATCATATGGCAAAAGAAATTTTGCCTATGTAATTAAGTTATAGGTGTGAAATGCTAAGAATATTAGCATAATTATTCTGTATTATTTCAGCTCAATGTGTTCTTTTGAGAGGAAAGAGGATCAGAGTGGAGGAAAGATATAATAACAGATGCAGAATTTAAAAAATATGCACCCTGAAGAGGGAGGATGGGGCCATAAGTTAAGGAATGTAAGTGAACTCTAGGAGCCACAGAAGGCAAGAAAATGGGTCTTTTCATCTCCAGAAAAAAATGCAGCTCTGTTTATCAGATGCATTCTGCCTCACAAGACCCATTTTAGACTTCAGGCCTCCATAACTGTAAGAAAATAAATTTGTGTTGCTTTAAGCCATTGCTAGTGATAATCAATTGGAAATAACGCAGTGAATAACTGTTGCTAGTTGATTTGAAAGTTCTAATTATTTGCACATATACAATGTTTTTCTCAAATCGAAGATGCTTCCTGTCTTCTTCATAAGGTCCATGTGAATATATTATAAGATAAAATACAATGAATGCTTTAAAAAGTATAACACATTATATAAATACATAATATTATCAATGTTTCATACAGAGCATGGCTCTTTAGCTATGATGGTAATATATTTTAATAGTTGGGATTGTTTGGAACTTATCTGCTAAGAAAGAATACATTAATATGTATGTGTTAGTATGGGTTTACTCTGACGAAGATTTGCATACTAGTAGTTCATTTAAGAGGTTGTTCCCAAGAAATTTTCAAAGAGTAGGAAGTGACAGACTAGAAAAGAGGGGCAATAAAGTGTTGAATGTTTTTACCTAGGAATTTGTTACTTTGGTAACTGAAGCTTGTTTCCTCTGTGTAAACCTGAGAGCCACTTTGCAGCACAGTGCTTCAAGTGATTACTCCTCTAGAGTCAGGAAACTGAGGTATTTGTATATTAGTATCTGTCAGTCAATTGTTGAGGGCTATTCCCAGAAGCAGTTAGTTCTCTGGTGCTTCTGGCCTGCTCTAGGGACAGATTACAATAATCCTTTCTTTTTCCAAATGTTAGTCAGGACTGTTGCTCTTCCTCATGACCAAGCCTCAGCCTTGACCTATTGTAGCAAGTCTTGCTAAGCCAGTTTAGGGAGAATCTCCTTAATCTTTGATATCTACCCAAGTTCCTCTTGTTCCTGCCTTGATACCTGACCAAATTACTCTTAGTAATTTTCATCCATTGACCCCTTACACTGCCCATTGGTTATAAATCCCAAGATGTCCTTGTTGTATTTAGAGTTCAGTTGTTGTAATAGCTGTGACCCTTGCTGCAATTGCTTCTTTAACTCTCTTTTGTGAATTTTCTTGGACACAGGCATATGAATCTCAGGCTTCTAAGAGAAGCCCACAGGCAAAGGATTGCAGGTATTAACAATGGGAAGTTGTGCCTTTGGTAAGTGAGAGGATATGTGCAAGAAACTAACACATTATTCTCTGTGTACCCTTGGCTTTAAGTATAGCATTCCTTTCTTTAAATTAACAATTTATATAAATTTCAATTTTCTCTTCTGTAAAATGGAGATAATAGTTGGACACAGTGGAGCATGCCTGTAATACCAGTAGCTTGGGGGGTTGAGGCAGGAGGATCCCTACTTCAAAAGAAGCATTAGCAAGTTAGCAAGATCTTCACCAATTCAATGAGACCCTTATGTCAAAATAAAAGAAAAAAAAATAAAAAGGGCTGTGATGTGGCTAAGTGGTTAAGTGCCCTTGGGTTCAATACCTGGTAATAAAAATAAAAAGAGGAAGAGGAGGAGGAGGAGGAGGACGACGACGATGACGACGACAAAAGAATGTTCACTGCATAAGATTACTGAGAAAAATAAATTAAAAATGCATGTGAATGCTAATCATTTTAAAGGTATTCTAGAATGTTTTAATTTAAAGTTTTTTTTTAGTTAAAGGATTGAAAAGCCAAATGATACATCAGTCAGAGATCTTACTGGTTTTAAGTTTTACTAATAATTTCATGGAAATATGCAATTATGAGGCAGAGGAGAAGCAGGTAAATTTTGGTACACCTGCCTACTCAGGTCCTTCTTGTATCAGGTACATGTTCTCTGACTTCTAGTTCTCTAGGAAGTCCCTAAAGAGTACATGGGTTACTTATACACCAGGGAACATTCTAGAATGCTTTAATAGATTATGAAATATTTCCTTTTCACATGCTAGAGAGTTGTAGAGATCACATGATTTTCTCTTAGGAGCCATAAGCAATCCTATGGCAATGATATATTATTAAGAGCATTCCATAGATAAGGATATGCCTTCTAGTATCTATTTTTGAATTGTTTCCCTAGAGACCTAGTTATTCTATTTCTAAGGAGGCAATATAGGCTATTTGTCTACTTTCTTAGTTCAGGAATATTAACATGGTAATCAGGAAAGAAGTAGATCACAATCTACCTGCCTTAATTCCTTCCTCCTCAATTCAAACAGAAAAACCTCATCCTTTCTTCATGTTTCATCATGCTATGTTTCATTCTAGAATTATAGTTCAATGTTTACTAAATGTTTAATAAATGTAAGGCTCTTTTTCAAAAGTCTTACCTCTCCTTAATTCTCAAAACAACCTATGAGATAAATATTATCTTCATCCATAATATATATATGGTGAAACAGAAGTACAGAGAGATTATGTAATATACATGAAGACTTCTATAAATAGCAGAAACTAAATCCAGTCCAGGTAGTTTGGACCTAAAACCTGAGCTCTTAATCACTGTTATGCCACCTTATTACATTAAAAAGGAATTCAGAGGGATCAACACAGGTTGTTAAGTAATTAAGACTCTGTATTTGTGTCAATCTTCTCAAAAAGCTCCAAGTAAATATAACATGCTATCCATAGCCATTCAACCCAAGATAATGTGTGAGAAACCTTAAAAACAAATGTTTAACTTTATATTTTCTCATTAGCCATCAAAAATTATAATATTAATTGGAAAGTACACTTAGATAGAAATACAAAATTGTTACATAAATAAATGTGTCAAATTAAAAATTGATTTTTTAGTGTCTCCAGCATCTATTTATCTCATTTCTAGACATTGTATTACTATTGATCTAGCTCTACTTTATCTTATCTCATTATTCTTATAGCAATATGTTGAGAATAAAGGATAAAGAATCGAAAAACAGAAATGATATTTTATACACTGAAATATACTGAAGCATTTTTAATAACTCAATATAACCAGCATAAAAGAAATGTAGGGAATTCTAATTACAAGGGTTTATATTTTTAGGAGGAAGTTTATTAAGCCATTTGTTCATGTAACAAATATTTATTGAGTTTCTATGTACCAGACATTATTTAGATGTCAGAGTAGTAGAGAACAAAGACAAGAAAATTGTTCTATTTGAATTTATATTTTGGTGAACTATGGCCGGTGATACAGACACAACACAACTCAATGAAAAGAAAAATATAGTATAGACTGCTATGAAAATAATTAAGTAGGATGTTGTTATACAGAATTACTCTGGTGGCCTCCTTAGAACAGGTTATGTTTAGGGGAGACCTCTCTGGAGTGGTGACAGGAAGCTTTGAACAACAAAGAGGAGCCAGTATATCAAAGAAGCATAGAACCTAGAAGCATACTGGGCAGCATGTGGTGTAAAGATCTTGAGGAGTCTTCTTAGCATGTTCTAGAAACAAAAACAAGGCTGAAAAGCCTCCAGGGTAACAGGCATACAGGTGGGGCAGAATGCAATTCACACTGGGCTAGGAGATTTGGGATTTTTTTCTTAATATATTGGGAAACCATGCTACAGTAGGGGCTAGCTTTTGAAATGGTGAACATTGTAGAAGATCATTCAATGGGGACATGGAGAATATGGATTTGGGGAGTATCAATTAAGGACTGAGTTTAGCTGCATGTAATAAAAAATCTAATTACAGTATCTTATGTAAAACAATTTTCTTATTCTCATATAACATAACATCCAGAAGCAGGCAGTCTGAGTTGTTGAAATCAATTCCTTGGATCTTTTTCTTCATGGTCAATATTAGCTCCAGATATCTGGTCTTTTAAAACTTTCAGTAAAAAGAAAAAGGGAAACCCAAAGAATAGGAAAAGCTTCTGTCAACTGACTCACGACCTTTTTGAACAGTTTATTCAAGACATATCACCTAAATTTTTTTTTTTTCACAACTCAGGGGTCAGTACTGTGTATACTGCCATTGTTATATTGAAGTAAGACTATTTTTGGAATGATATAGGCCAAATTATGTGGTTATATTGTGTGCATGTACTAATGTGTCACAACAAACCCCACCATTATGTACAACTATAATTCACCAATAAACCTTTTTTGGGGGAAAAAGACTATTTTTTAGTTTTGAGCTACACATAGTGATTCTTCCATCAGAATCATGTTTGGTTACCATCTCACTTCTGTTTTCTTGGGTATAAAACAATAACAGTACCAATAGTGACAACTAGATATCTCATTGTGCTGACTTTTAAGGTTTTAGTGAGATGATGCTAAAAGAACATTTAGTGCAACCATGGCATGCAATAAATAAGCAGTAAGTACTAATAAAATGTAAATTTCATGAAGGTGAAAATCAAGTCTGTCTCAAGCAAGAACTCAATAAATATTTGCTGGATGTGAGGACAATCTGATGCAACATCTGTCACCTGATTGATCACCAGGGTTGATTCAGCATATCTGGCTGGCTAGGTGTGTGTCCCCATCCTCCCTCACCGCTCCAAGTGCATCCCTCCAAAAGCTGAGTGCTTAGTTGAAGAGGATGACCTTCCCCAGTAGAAGAGGACCATTGTTTCATCAAGGATATACAAATAGCTGCCCTCTCTTGCTAGAACCTCCAAACAGGATCTCAATAAATATTTATTAGGAATGTTGAATAAATAAATAAATGAAAGCAGTAAATCCTCATGAAATTTAGAGTGTATAACTGTGGGTTGTATCACAGGAGGTAGAATGTATGCATCTGTGTTAAAAATAAATACCTTTGGGCTGGGGATGTGGCTCAAGCGGTAGCGCACTCGCCTGACATGCATGAGACCAGGGTTCAATCCTCAGCACTACATACAAACAAAGATGTTGTGTCCGCAGAAAACTAAAAAAAATAAATATTAAAAAATTCTCTCTCTCTCTCAAAAATAAATAAATAAATAAATAAATAAATAAATACCTGAGGAAAAGAACACCAGCAGAGTGGGTTTTTTAAAATATTTATTTATTTATTTATAGTTGTAGTGGAATGTGAACGTCTAGAGCGTTCGGGTCCCTGGGTAAGGGTCGCGAAATAACCAGGACACAGGGGATGCAGAGCCAAGGCAGCAATCGCAACTGCATGCTGAGGTTTATTTGCAAGTTCCTTTTATACACTTCTTCTAACAAAGCAAGCAATTCTTTAATATCACGTTGCCCACATTGCCCAAATATCATGCCTCAGCGGATACACAGAGCTAGATTCAGATTGTTCCTGTTTGTTTGATAAGTACCCTCCTAAAGTTCTTTGTAGACATTATCTAGTCCCCTGAGGATGCATTTGTTTCTTTAGAATGTACTGTTCCCAGGATAAGTATGCAGGAAGCTTCTTCCTCTTGGCCAAACCATGCAGAACTTGTGCCTTGCGATAAGGGGAAGAGAACGTTTCCTCCTCCTAGCTGAGGTTTGCCTCAGCTGACCTAAATCACAGCCACAGCTCTTGCAAAAAGTCAGGCCTGAGGGAGCTAAACTCTGCACACTTAAACCCCAACAGTGGAAGATAATATCTTTATTTATTTATTTTTATGTGGTGCAGGGGATTGAACCCAGGGCCTCACTCGCCTAGCACCAGTAAGCTGAGCCACAACCCTGCCCAGCAGAGTGTTTTATAAACATATAATTAACAGAGGCCAGATTAAACTCACATTGTATTCTCTGAGTTTCTGGAAGAAATCTCATTGCTGGTAATGTTTATCCTGGAGTAGCATCAAGATTCAAAAGCATCAAATTGTTGGGGTAAGGTTGCAGCTCAGTGGTAGAGCACTTACCTAGCATGTGTGCGGCACTGGGTTTGATCCTCAACACCACATATAAATAGATAAATACAATAAAGGTATAAAAAATAATAACATTATAAAAAAGTATAAACTTGGTTCAAGTGATATTCTGTGAAGAGGAGAAATAAGTTAACTCTTAAAACTTTAGGGTTTTGAGTTAGTTTAAAAACAAAAGACAGAACCTCTGTACAATTTTAGAATTTTTCACTTTAGAGGAATGATTTATAATCAATTTAGAAAAAAAATGAACAAACTGATACTAATCCTTTTAAAACTGGGAATTACATTCCAAAGTGGTTATTTATTTTTCTTAAGAAACATCATTGGTTCTTTAATTATCAAGTCATTTAATGAGGCCTTAGAATTTCTTCTATTGAATAACTGCATACTAAAGACTGCCTGCCATATGCTATATTTTTTAAATCTATGTATAATTTCAAGCTCTATTATTTTAGTTTCACTTTCTAAAAATAGTTTCATGCCATTGCAAATTAATCTTATAGAAAAATGAAAATTTTTATATGAGCAATTTTGAAAAAATTAACTTCAGGGAAGAAGATTGAACTTAGCAGAGCTTTACCACTGAGTTACATCCCCAGACTTTTTTTTTTTTTTTTTGACACAGGTTTTTGGTAAGTTGCTGAAGTTGACCTCAAACTTGCAATCTTCCTGCTTCAGCTTTCCTAAGCTGCTAGAAATAGAGGCATGTGACACCGAGCTGGACAAAATAATTAACTTTCTAAAGTTCAATGACTACACATGAGTTTCTGAAACAGAGGAGAAAAAGTATAAGCATAGCTCTCTTTTTGGTTGAAGCCAGAAAGTAAGTCAAGTATCTTAGCTCTTGGAGTTCATGCAAATGTATATAGAGACTATTGATGACCATGAGGAGCCATTGAAGGCTTTCTAAAGGGGTAAAATGTGTTTCATGTTTAGGTTAGAAATATAATTCTTCCTGCAGGTTGTAGATGGATTGAGGGAGTTGTGTGATAAAAATGGTCACGAAGAAGGATACTGAACTGGTCAAGAATGGTGTAGTTCTTGTTTAGAGTCCCTGCAGTACTTTATGTGTGAAATAATTCATTTTATTTTAAAAGTAGAACCAAGGATATTTAACAGAACATGGATATGGAGAAGTAAGGAAGAGGAGGTACTGGTTATCCTCAGAAGACCATTCAATTGGGCCATTAACTGAATTGCAAAGACAAGAATATTTGGGGAGATATAAGACTAAATTTTAGATATGTAGTGCAGCCCCTGATGTCTCATTAGATGTTGAAGGTACAATGAGAGTATTAGAGTCAACTAAAAAGAGTACAGAAAGCCAAGTTAGCAGAGCACAAATAAGTTTCAAATTATAGAGCAAAGGGAGCCTCTGGCAGAGGTGACTGAAAAACTGACCTGTCAAATACATGGGCACATAGAACAGTGGGTTGAATGTGGGAAATTGGGGAGTTTCATGCCCAAGTATTGTAACAATAAAGAGTTGGGCTGTGTTCACATTTGAAAAAGGGAAATCTGGTGTGTTAGCTATCCCAAAGAGCCAAGGCTTTATCTCACACTTAATGGGAAACCAATGAAAGTTTTGTAGCAGAAAGCAATATGATTCCATCATGTGGCAGTTATGACAGATGGTATGTCAGGAGTCTGGCTGGAAAGAGGGAGACTAATTAGGAAGCTCTTGCAATCATTAGGTGTGAGATAATGAGAGTGTTTATTAAGATAGCAGTAGTAGGAAAAGATGTGTGGACAAAGATATATTTAGAGCTGGATGTATATTTAGAGCAGGATAGCCAAGAGGGCAGAAGGAAAGTGAGGGGTCAAAGATTTTCCCTGGTGTTCTTATTTGCGCAGCTGGAGAAGTAAAACATAACAATTGTGGAAATGGAAGGAGAAAAGGAAAAAGAGATTGAGAAGATAGGGCCAAATAATTAGGAAGCCATATGGAAAGAAAGGAGCATGAAGTCTACATTAAAAGCATATCAAGAGGGTAGAGAGTTTAAAGAAGTCAAAATAGTGCCAAATGCTTTTATCTGTCAAGTAAGTTAAGAACCAAAATTTCCCCCTGTGATTTACTGACCAAGAAGACAGTCTCTGGGTGAAGTTTCAGTGGGGTGGTACAGACGGAAACCAGACTGCTGTGGGAGGAAGATAAAGAGAGGAATATAATAAACACATACAAATATATGTGTATGACATGTCATTTCTCATCAAAACATATGCTAATCTCTATTTGCCTATAGGTTAAATTTAATGATTCAATATACAATGTGAACTAATTTAAATTATACAATTAGAAGATGAATAGGATTATCGTCATTTAATATTGTAGTGAACACTTTTAAATAAAGCTGGATCATGAAAATAATAATATTGAATGTCAAAGAATCATTGTATTATTGTTTTACATTTTAAAATATTTTAGTTAAATATTACTTACTTTGTCAACTAAAACATTAAAGAATACAATACTGCTTAAAAAGCAGAAGTCTTTCCCCACTGTTTACATTTTCCATGTTATTTATTTTTTATACATAGGATAATTATTACCAGGTTCCCATTTAACTCTCAGGGTGTCTGGAATGTGTCTTTACTTGGGCTTTTGTCTTATTGTTGTGGTGCTAAGTATTTTTTTTAGAATAGGATTTGTATAATGAGAGTTAACATTCATGGAACAGCAGAGCTCTCTCATCAAGCAGAACACAACTGCAATAACTTCATGGCCTTATAAAACAAAAAGTTTTCCCCTGTTTAAAAAGAGAAAGTATCATCTATGATAGAATGAATGATGTTCCTGCATGATTATGTTCTTAACCATCTTTCAGGGGATTTATTTATTCATTAATTCATTTATCACATAATACTTAGCATCTGTGTCTTCTAGGTGCCAGGCACTGTTTAGGTGCTAGAAGAGGCATCAAAACAACATATAAAATCCCTTAGTTTTGTAGTTTCCAGAGTTCTAAATCACAAATATGATCCCTAACTCTAGGTTCTGCAAGGCTGCCTTGTATACTCAACTCAAGCTCTAATGCTCCACATCATGTTGCCCCCACCAGGGTCTGGCATCTCACACTGAATTATGATGTCCTTTTCCATATGAATACTGTCAAGGAAAGGCAGTGTAAGTCAAAGTTAAAAGTTTATTCAGCTGGTGCACATCAGGAAAGATGTGAAGATCAAGTAACTCCTCTCACAAAGCAGGATAGGAGTTTTAGGGTGCAAGGGAAGGAGAGGTGTATTGTACATGTGAGTCTAGCCCAGTCTGAGATAATCTTCATCTTTAACTTCTGCCTAACTTCCAGGCAAGTTGATTGGAGATTGTCCTCACTTTCATGCTTCTTGCTTAGGATAGATCTTAAAAAAATTCTATCCCTCCTGACAACTGTCAGAACAGTGCTTTCAAGAGCTTTTTTTTTTCCCTCAATCTTTGCTGTTTTTCAAGGTTGGTTGGGCAGCAAGGAGATAGCTAAACAGTAGAGGAGGGATAAAGGAAAAGAGGAAGAGAAAACAGCAGATGAGGTTGAAGCATGCAAAGCAGGGGTCTGTTTTTATTCACTTACCAGCCCTCTTCACCCTGGTCATGTCTGACTCTTCATGCAGGGAGCTTCTCTGTGGATGTGTCCTTTCTTCTGACTGAGTTCCAGCTCCCTAATTTGCTCTGCCCACATAGGCATAAGCATTAGGATGAATTTGTTCTGAAAGTAAAAAGAAGGAAAGGAAAGGGAGAAGAAAGGAATTAAAGGAAAAAGGAGGAAGGCATGAAGATTCTCATTTCCTTTCAATTCTCCTACCACTAAAATGTCTCTCCCATCCATAAAACTTCAATGATGACTTGGATTTCACAATACAGAGTTATTTGTTAATATCAAAGACTATGCAGTCAGAATTATTATATTCTATATTCCAGTTAATTATTTCAATTACTTACAGATATGGCCTTGGGGAAAATACTCAATCTAACAATCTATCAGTTAAATATATATGATTGTAATAGTGGAAAAATGTTGATGCAATTGGCAGAAATCTAGGACCAATCAGTTTACTCAGAAAATGTATTGGGTTTATAGAATTTGAACATGGGAAAGAAGAGCTAATGTCAGGAAGGATGGAATCTGTTATAGTTTGGATGTGAGGTGTCCCTCAAAAGCATACATGTTAGACAATGTAAGAAGGTTCAGAGAAGAAAAACTGGGTTGTGAGATCCTTAACCCAATCAGTGTATTAGTCCCCTGATAGGGATTAACTGAGTGGTAACTAAATGCTTGTAATGTGTGACTGGAGGAGGTGGGACATTGGGGTGTGTGGCTTTGGGGTATATATTTTGTATCTGGTGAGTGGAGGCTCTCTCTCCACTGTCTGATCATCATGTGAGCTTCTTGGCTTTGCCACACTCTTCTCCCATGATGTCCTGCCTCATCTTGAGCCCCAAGTAATGGAGACAGCCACTTAGGGACTGAGACCTCTGAAACCATAAGCCCCTGAATAAACCTTTTCTCCTCTACAGTTGTTCTGGTCAGGTCTTTCAGTTGCAGCAGTGAAAAAACTGACTAAACAGAAATTGGTACCAAGAAGTGGGGTTGTTGCTTTGACTAATCTGACCATGTTGTTCAGAAGCTTTTTAAGTTTTTTTTTAATTGGTGGGAGGAATTTTAAGATGTTTAGTAGTGCAAGTTAGAAATGCTTTAGGTTGTTGTAAGTGGAGCTTAATGGCCAATTCTGGTGGGAACTTAGAAGATCAGAATGCCAGTCACAACATGAACAATGAAGAGAGGGCTCAAGAGGGTTCACAGGAGGACTCTATTAGAACATGGAGTAGAGGCTATTTGTGTTATGTTCTGCCTAAGAAGCTGTCTGCATTTTTCCCATCTCCCAAGACTTTCTGTGAGGTTGATTTTAAAAGACAAGTACATGGTAGGAATAGAATTTTATGAAAGTTATGAAAATGACTCTCATACAATTCCACAGTGAACATCTATGAAAGAGTCATATAACTCATTAGTAAGAGAACCAGCAGGATGGTAAAGCCAGTTCAAAGAGTATTTGAGAAACTATACATAGGTACTGAAGAAAAATATTCAAAACTATATGGTAGATTGCATACAAAAATAATGTCCTAAAGATCAATAAAACTGTTACTTCAGAATTGTCTTTTATAGTAGACAGAGATAACTAAATCTCTACTGGACAAGAATCTGTAGGTAAACATGTAATTTCTTAGACTTGTTTGGGTTATTTTTAACTATGCATAGCATTAGGATTCATTTTGATATAATTATAAAAGTGTAGAATATAATTTGCTCTAATTCAGTCTCCAGCATCTCTCTTTCTTTTTCCTCCTTCCTCTCCCTATTCCCTTTCTTCTACTGTACCGATCTTTCTGCTATTTACTTTTAGACTTTTGTTTTTTATAGTTAGTGTCATTTGACACACTCTCTCAAGTCTGTTTTTTGCATTGTTTCTAAGTTTTATAAAATTTTTAGGTTCATGTAGGCTGTTGTCATCACTGAGAATATACTTTTCTCACATTGCAGCTCTGATTCTCAGAAAATCTAGTCAATTTCTGCACCTGCACTTACAGAAGCACATATTATGCTAAAATCTTAGACCCTTCTCAAGTGACCAGAAGTGTGAAAAACACCTCTTCCTCTCCTGGGGAAAAGCAGAGCAATGAGGAGGTGCCACATCAGAGACCTTGGAAGACTCCTCCAGTAGCCTCTTTAGCCCTATTGAATAGGAGCAGGAACACAATAGCTTTTGCCATCTCTTACTTTGCCCTGCTAATGTGTTGCCTAGGTCTGAGTACTTGCTACTCTTTCTTAAGTGTTTCTAGCAAAAGTTTTAGCCAACCAGAGATACATTCCACATCCCACATCTTCTTTATATATGAATATCTCAGTAGCAAGGCCAGATGATCCCGAGGGTGAATACCTCCTTCAAGTAGATGCTCTGAGAGCATCTACTGCCTCATCCTCATTCTACCCACTGTGCTCCTCCTCCACTAGAGCAGCTGTTCACATGGGCATTGTGGTTGAGAACATGCAGTTTGTGGTTAGGCAGAATTGAATCTGAATCAACTGTGTGAATCATCATTTGGGACCTAAGGCAAATTACTCAACCAATGAAGTCTTCAGTTTCCTTATATCTACAATAAAGGTAATAGAAACTTCTTGATACAGTGTTATAATATTAAAAGAGAAAATGTACTTGAAATACTTAACATATAGTGCTTGCTCCATAAATAATGGGTACCCTATTTGTGACTCTCAATCCTCCTATTCTTGGTTATACCTTCCTGTTCTGTATGATGCTAGATTGGGAAACTATTGTCAAATAGTCTTTTTCAAATTAGCAGATAGATATCTTACAAGTAATTGGTTCCTTTAATAAGCATAAATAGTTATTAATTTATGCAGTGTTGTCAAAAGCAAATATATAACATACACAAAAGTATTCATATACCATCCTTGCTATGCAAATATGAATAGCAGGAATGGAAATGTTAACTGAGTAACTCAGTTTCTCAAAATAAATTATCTGATTCATCAGTAAAAAATCAAGAAGCCCAAGTGAGTCATTTTCCTTTTTAGTTCATAAATGAAGTGAGTAGTAAATACAGAGATGAGATTTAAGACAAATATAAGCAGACCATTTATAATCTTTGCTATACTTTACAAAGTTTACTCCCTCCATCTTTAATATTCTTTTATTTTCATTGAAAATTTGTAGCAAATTTTTTAAGGCACTTAAGGATCAAGATTTAATTTCTAGACCTTGTTCTGGCTGTGTGATTTTGCTCTCCAGGCCTCAGGTTCTCATATGTATATATAAGAGAAGTATAGTTGAATTCACCCAGTGCTTCCCTGAAAATATGATTATGTTACCTGTTATCTTCAAAGCACATACTAACACTCCATAGAAACAGCTCTGGAAATTATATCTTTCAAAAGCATTTTGGAAAATAAAAGTATTTCAATATATCAAACCAATAATTAAATCACATGAAGTAAAAGTAGGAAATAAAACTATTGGAATGACACAAAAGATGACTATAGTTTTCAGACATTTTATTCCTAACTTATACAAACAGAACCAGTTAAAAGTCTTATTTGAATGAAATGAAATTGAAGCTCAGTGACTTAGCTTTTTTTCTAATTTTTTTAGTTGTTTATGGACCTTTATTTTATTTATTCATTTATATGTGGTGCTGAGAATTGAACTCAGTACCTCACACATTCGAGGCAAGCACTCTGCCAGTAAGCCACAACCCTAGCCCTAGCTTTTGATTTTAATTGAGCAAAATACATAAGCATCATTTATTCATTTATTTTCTAATATTTATTTTTTAGTTATAGGTGCACACAATATCTTTATTTTACTTTATGTGGTGCTGAGTATTGAACCCAGTGCCTTACACATGCTAAGTGAGTACACTACCTCTGACCATAACCCCAGCCTTCATCATTTGTTTTTTAAAAAAAATATTTTAGTTATTGATGGACCTTTATTTTATTTATTTATTTATATGTGATACTGAGAATCAAACCCAGAGCCTCATACACGCTAAGCAAGCATTCTACCACTGAGCTACAATCCCAGCCCCAAAAGTGTCATTTATAATAGCAACAAAAATATAAAAACATTTGGAATATTACATAATAAAATATGTGCCGGGGACTGTCAGGTTCAATGTGAGGACTGCTAAGAAGCTTTGTAAAAGGCATGATGAAAAAAAAATGTGGTTCTGACATTCATATTGTAAATATATTGAGACATTGAAAACTTGTAGTTGTGCATTGTTTCCCATCAAATTTCAAGTGACTTTCTCAGAGGATAATTTGATGAAAAAGTCATCTTTACTATTTACTAAATTATCTAGATGTGGCAGGCACCTACATTTAAGCATTTTATATATGTTAGTACACTGGCCCCCTAATATTAAACCTTTGAAGAAGTATTATTATTACAATATCTTTCTTCAATTTAAGGAAATAAGCCTTGGCAATTTTGCAGCTGCTTCTAGAATGCAAAAAATTAATAAATGAAGCTTCCAAGATTTCAACACAACAATCTAAATTTACTGAGATTGAACACCTCTTCACCCAGAGCTCAGAGTGACAACTGCAAACCATATTTTCAGCCCATTTTGTATTTTCCATTTTGAGACAGGGTCGCAGTAAGATGCTGACAGCCCTCTCTAGGTTGGTGAGTACCTGGCTTGTAACAGTATTCTTAAGGGAGTAAGGAGGAAGGAATTACTTTATCAATTAGATAAATAAATAGGTTTATTTTATTTTGCATACCACAAATACAAAATCCAGATGAAATAAGAATCAAGTGGGAAAAAATAGATAGTAATAAAATATACAAAAATAGAATTAACATCATCCCTTGTTTTAGACTAATTCCGGAAGTGATCAATTAATACAAAAAATACAAATGTTGTCTTGTTATTTGCCATATGTCATTATGCTAGTGTGCTATGAGGATGATGTGATGATAAACATACAACCAGTCTTTGCTGTAAAGGCATGGGCATTACCCAGATATTAAGCCAGTATTTACTCACTACAACTACTGAATTACTCTGAAGATTATTGACCAAGATACCTGACCTACCTGTTAGGATCAGCAAAGACATCCTTGAAGCAAGGACATTGGAGAGGAGATATGAAGTGTGCAGAAGATGGTCAATAAGAAGTAGGCATGAAGAGGTGAAGGGAGAAAAATTGCAGAAGAGGGAACACCATATATAGAGACTGTATGTGGACTGGAACTGGGCCTGTTGAAAGCTAATAGCCAACAGCATGTATTGAGTAGAGACAGAAAAAGTGTCAAGGATGAAATTTCTGAGTAAATAAACAAGTAGAATGTTTACATATTAAAATCACTTATTTTAAAGCACAAATAATGAACTGATGAAAATGTTTTTTTATAACATAATTAGTTAAAGAGTGTGTGCACAGTGAAAAGTATCAAAAAATTGTACTCAATTATACATAAAAGTGGATCTAAGAAACAAATAGGGTGCTGGGTTTGTGGTTCAGTGGTAGAACACTTATGTAGGCACTGGGTTTGATCCTCAGCAACTCATAAAACTAAATAAACAAAATAAAGATATGTGTCCATCTACAACTAAAAAGTAAGTTTTTACAAAAATGAAGAGACAACTCATCAAAGAAAAATGACAATGAACATGGAGAATATTTAATCTCATTGTATTCAATAGACGGGTATATCAGATTCATAATAATTTAGTAAATATTTTGAGAGAGAGAGAGAATTTTTTAATATTTATTTTTTAGTTTTCAGTGGACACAACATCTTTATTTGTATGTGGTGCTGAGGATCCAACCCAGTGCTGTGCGCATGCCAGGTGAGCGCGCATTCCAGGCAAGCACGCTACTGCTTGAGCCACATCCCCAGCCCCTTTAGTAAATATTAATCAGTGTAGTTAAATTCAACTGAAATGAATTCTCCATTAGTGAACTAGATCATCTTTTACAACACATTTTGTCACTATATAACAAACTTTTTATGCAGTCATTACTTGACCGTGTAATTCTATTTCAATAATCAATTGATTGATGTGTCTATTCATTCATCAGAGTCTAACAGGGAAACATTCCACAATAAGGAGAAAATTTTCATTAAAGGAAGGATAGAATAATTGAAGAAATTAGAATATGAGAAGAGTTTCTTAGAAAACTGTACTAGTTTTCAGAAGTTAAGCCCAAGTACTCTCAAGCAATTTACATAATAAATTTACATAATAAATAAATAATCCTAATGTATGTATCTGCACAACAGGCACACACACAAGGGAAATTGAGAATATTTTGTAGCAGTTTATTTTATGTAAACAATATCTGCTGAAAAGAAATACTAAGAAAACAAATGGATGTTCAATTTTATGTTATCAAGGGATCTTTTGGAAAACCATATATTTTTTAATCTTTTTCTTTCTTTTGAAAAATATTTTGTATGTGAAAGTAAAGTCTAAGTAAACTAGGGGCTGGGGTTGTGGCTCAGTGGTAGAGCGCTCGCCTAGCACGTGTGAGGCACTGGGTTCAATCCTCAGCACCACATAAAAATAAATAAATAAATAAATAAATAAATAAGTAAATAAAATGAAGATATTGTATCCAACTACAACTAAAACTTATTAAAAAATGTCTAAGTAAACTGGTTAATGAAAAAAGTTTTTCCCATTTTCTGGAGTCAATTATATTAGATAGATGGAATGACATTCAAGATAGGCAATTTGTTTCACATTCCTTTTCACTAGGAAATAATAAATTTTAGTTATTTGGATTTGCAGGGTAAAACAAATGAGAAAACCTCAGTCTCTCTCTAAAATATGTGTGTGTGTGTGTGTGTACACTCATGTGTATTTCTAAATCATTCAGTCTAGATACACTTACATGCACACACAAAAATGAACCTACCCATGACAGTAGGTAACTCAATGACTTTGTGCCACTTAATATTTTTTTCTGTTTTTGTTTTGTTTTTAACCTCTGGGGAATCTAATTTCTTATCTGTGTATAGAAAGCATTAGTCATAGTTCTCCAAGTCTCTGGATAAACATTATAGTGACTTTGAATAACATTCTATGCTTCCAACCTTATTAGGATTGGCATTGCATAATATTAAAGTTGCAGGATGGACAGGTGCCAAATCCTAAATGTGTTTATCCTAGGAAAATAATAGTTAATAAATAATATATCAAGGTAATGATTTTATATGAAGATGCTTATGGTCAAATTATTTCCCAAATCAATACAGGGACACAGCTACATCAATGTTCATAGCAGCACAATTCACAATAGCTAGACTGTGGAACCAATCCAGATGCCCTTCAACAGATGAATGGATTAAAAAAGTGGCATTTATACACAATGGAATATTACTCAGCATTAAAAAATAACAAAATCATGGCATTTTCAGGGAAATGGATGGCCTAGAGCAGATTATGCTAAGCAAAGTTAGCCAACCCCTAAAAAACAAATGCCGAATGTCTTCTCTTATATAAGGGAGGTGATTCAAAACAGAGTAGGAAGGAAGAGCATGAGAAGAAAATTACCAGGAAACAAGGAAAAGAGGAGGGAGGGAAAGGGAGGGAGAAGGGGAATTGCACAGAAGATGGAAGGTACATATATGATGGTGTGCAGGGGAAGGGAAGAAAAAAAAGAGAGATAAGTGTTACAGTAGAATTGGTAGAGAATAGTGATGGGAGGGGAGGGGAGGGGAAGGGAGG
>NW_025999943.1:258743-298660 GCF_001458135.2 Marmota marmota marmota | reverse complement strand
CAGGGAGGGCAAAAGAATACAACTGACACTAGGATTGCTGTATGTATACACATGGATGTATAACCAATGTGATCCTGCAATCTGTACACATGGAAAAATGAGAAGTCATACCCTATTTGAATCAAATGTATGATATGTCAAGATCATTGTATTGTCTTGAGCAACTAATAAAAAAAAACAAATAAAACTCTTGGATAACAAAAAAATCAATTGAAATATATAAGTAGGGATATTTAATTTTTAGTAGATAAATATGATGATATTTTCAGCTTTTATGAAGTATATTCCTAAAGATTATCAATAATAAAATATTATGGTTGAGATATGAAGTGTCTTCCTAAACCTCCTGTGTTAATGCAGGAATATTCAGAGGTACAATGTTTATACTATAAGACCTGTAACCTAATCAATCCTTTCTAGTTTTTTTTAATATCTTTATTTTATTTTTAATGTGATGCTGAGGATCGAACCCAGGGCCTTGCACATGCTAGGCGAGCACTCTACTGCTGAGCCACAATCCCAGCCCCTCAATCCTTTCTAGTTTGAATAGACTAACTGGGTGGTAACTGGAGGCAGGTGGAATGTGGCTAGAGGTGGTAGATCACTGGAATTGTGCCTTGGACAGATTCATTTTCCCTGTGGTGCCTTTCCTTTTCCTTTTCTCTCTGCTTCCTGGGCACAATGAGGTGAGCAGCTTTCCTTTGCACTTTCCTTCTGTCAAATGTCCCATCTCACCTTGGGCCCACAGCAATGCAATTGGCTAAGACCATGGGCTGTACAGCTATGAGCCAAAATAAACTTCTGTTCCTCTAAGGTATTCTTGCTGGGTATTGTGGTCACAGAAATGAAAAGCTGACTAACACATTCAGGAAATGGTTATTCATGCATATGTAAATATGCATGAATATGTAAAATATATATATTGCTCAAGAAAAAACAATATAAAACTATCTTATATATACCTTAATGTTAATTTTTTAAAATTTTTTATATTTAAAAAAAAATGCAAAGAAATATACCAAAATAGCATAGGTGGTCATGCCTAAGGTTAGAATTTTAAAAGATTTTAAAATACATTTTATATTTCTATTCTTATTTTCTAGCTTTCTTATTTTAATATGTAACTTTTTCATGTAATAAAATATATAATATTATTTTTTATAAATTCAGAACAGAGTTTTTAAGCTCTACTATGAATAAAACATTTACTGGACATTCACTAGGCACAAAATTCCATGCTAGGCAATAAAGATAAGACATGCTAAAAGGAGCTTATTTTTAACAAAGAAATTACACAAACAATCTCAAGTCTGGCTGTGATGGTATTATTGGTGGTAGGTACCACTATAACAGTCTTTTGGAGAAGGAATAATAATCTTTTATGGTGTGGTCACGGAAGGAAGGCTTCATAGGGAAGGTGATGTTTGAGGATTTTGAAAAAATGTATGAGATTTTGCAAATTTCTAACTGATAAAAATGTGTAGTATCATTATTTTTTTATTTATAAAAAGAACATAATAAGTAAAATATATATTTCTTATATAAGATCAAAGAGCACAGTTCAATTTTATGTTCTGAAACATCTGAATTTCATTTATTGTGGTCAGGAACACATTGTCTTCGAAGAAGTTGCTCAAAGAAACTATCTACCTCAGTAAGGCCAGCAATGTCCTTCACTCTCTTCTTAATGAGAAATAAAATCTGACATTGGGCTTGATCCTCAACATACACAACTATCTCTGTGATGAAATCGCAACAAGAAGAGAATTCTGGGGAGAAGCAACTCCTCTTACAGCTTGCCCATCCAGGTCTGGGTAGATGTCTTTCACAAGAGTCATAGAGCAAGGCAGTCAAAGAGTCCAGGAACATGGATTTCTACAAAGCTCCCCAGGAGCTTTGTATACATATGGACCAAAATTAGCCCACAAACTTACGTAGAATTCAGAGAATACAAGCATTTTCTTGATTAAAAAAAAGAATAATGAAGAACTCTGATTATCCTATGAAATTCCTATTCAATTAATACATTTTCTCTTATGCTATGGCACATTTTCAAGGTTAAAGACAGCAAAGAGATTCATATAAGCAATTCAAATGGTGTCGGTTCTCTACTGCAGTAGTCCCCTTTGACTTCGGAGTACAAGCCACCATTCCTAAATGGCCTGTTGCTTTCCACACAATTCGCTGTCCACTCCTTCCTGGCCTCATCTTCTGTTCTTCCCCTGGCTCCATGCTGCCTTCTTCACACAGGACACACCTCTCTGGATGTTCTCCTCTGGTATAGAGAATCAGCTCTTTCTGTTCCCTCTGCCTGGCACATTCATCACCATAAATTGCTTGCTAATTTACGCTGTATTAAAGGTTTTGATCAGATTTTCTCATTTCAGTAAATCCCATCATGACCATTTTTTATATAACACTATAGTCTCTCACCTTCTCTTCCCCCACAGCTCTATACTCTTGATGACTTTTCCTTTCCTCTATTTTAATTTTTCATTTCATTTTAACCTTCAATTTTACCATATTTTGTTTATTTTTTGGTAATTAATTTATTTAATAGTCATGTTCTCTTCACTAGAGTATGAGCTCCTCAATGGCAAGAATACACCTTTCCTATATTCTCTCATTTGTGTTCAAACACCAAGTAGTGCCTGATGCACAGTAGGTACTCTTTGTAGACAACATAGATGATTCTGATAAAATACTGAACCACTTATTTGAAATGGTACAAGTAGATACAAAGTAACCAATTTACTAATTAACGTGATAGTTACAACAGATAATTCATGATGAGAATACATGCCTTATTTTTTAAATATTAAGTATATTTCTACTTGTACACAATATAACTGGATGGTGTTTTTTAATCCTCTGTGCCAATCTTTTACATAACACTATAGTCTCTCACCTTCTCTTCCCTGCAGATCTGGCTTTAGATCATTTACACTTGACATAAGAATTGATATTTTATGTTGCGCTTGTTGCGCGCGACTTCTTGCCCGCAAGAAAGACGCAACCCAAGAATCTTCTTTCAGCAACTTTTTTATTCAGGCCCCTGATAGTTCTTCTTCTCTCCCCGGATGCCCCTCCCAGCCTTAATAAAGCATCTCAAGCCCCAATGCAAAGCAGCCACGTGGAGCTTTCTCATAGAGTGATGAAAAGTCATGCGCCAACTCTCCCAAACAAGGAGTTGTTTGTCACAGACCACAGCGGAGCCAGCGCCATCATGTAATGGTGACCATAATTTGCATAAACGGCAGAAGCGGCTCACCACAATTTTACATATAAATCTGCCATTTTTGTTTTCTGATCACTCAATTTTTTATTTTTCCAATATATTTTTATTGTCTTCTTATTGTTCAAACTGAACAGCTTTAGAATTCCTTTTGGATTTATATATAATATTTTAGGTAATATATATATTATATATATATATATTATATATATATATTATATATATATATTATATATATATATATATATATATATATTATATTATAATAGTCTATTGGTATCAACATTTTACCAACTCAAGTAAAATGTAGAAAACTTAACTTGCTTTACCTTCCCTAACTTATAATTTTTAAAAATATTTCTCCTACAATTAAAACCACAACAAAAAGCATTATAATTTTTTATGAAACCATCAAACCTAATTTAGAAAATTCAGGAGAGAAGAAAAAACATTTTTATTTTTACATATATATTGATGTTCCAATAGGCCTTGTTCTCATCATTTTCCTTCTGCTTGCAGAACTTCCTGTAGCCATTCTTTCAGGGTAAATCTGTTAGGGGTATAATCTTATGAAAATGTCTTGATTTCCTTTTCATTATTAATAGAATATTCTCACTGGATATAGATTTCAGGATTAACAACTCTTTTCTTTGGCACTTGAAAAATATGCCACTTGCCTCTTCTGTCTTCCATGATTTTTGATAAGAGATCTATAGCCATTCTAATGATTTTTATCTTTCAGATTAGGTATCACTTTTTCCTCTCTGATTTCAATATATTTACTTTGTCCTTGGTGTTCAGATGTCCGACTCTGATGGTTTAGGCATGGATTTCTTTGAGTTTATTCTGTGTGTGTTTCACTCAGCTTCTTGAATATGTGGGTGTATATCTTTTGCCAAATTTGAAAACTTAACTTGTTTGCTATTATTTCTTTTCTTTTCTTAGTTGTTATTTCTTTGAATTCATTTCAGCTCATTTTTCTCTTTTCCTCTCTGGACTCTGATGACAGCAGGGTTAGGTCTTTTGTTGTCACAGCTACCTAAAGCCCCATTCATTTTGTTGTTGTTCTGTTTTACCCATGGCATTCAGGTTTGGTAACTTCTTTTTTTTTAATTTCTTAGTTTTTCCTTTGTCCTTTGCATTTTGCTGTTGAGGCCACCCACTTGTTTTATTATTATTATTACTATCTTAGTTATTTTTTAATTTTTATTTTATTCTCTTGAATATTCTATCTTTATTTTTTTAGCCAAGACTTCATTTTTTTGCCAGTATTTCCTCTTTTTTAAGATTTTTTTGAAGCACTGAAGTATGTTTGTAATGGTCATGGAAACATTTTAATTAAGGCTGCTTTAGTAATATATGTACTACACTAATGTTGAATCTATTTTTTTTTCTTATTTATATAGAAATTTTCCTGTTTCATGGTGTAAAGAATGAGTTTTTATGAAAAACATTTGATATGTTTTAAGATTCTAAGACTAATTTCAGAGCTGTGTTTTATCAGGCCTCATCTGACATCTTCCTGAAAAGGGAAGGACATTTATATATATATCCTCTTAGTGCCATTGAGGTGGAAGTACAAATTACCAATCAGCCTCCATTTATACCTGCAGATGGGTTTCTATGTTACTCTGAATAATAGAGGTGCAACCTCAGACTTCCTAGTAAGCTTTTGTCCTTGCTAGCAAGATCAGGGGATGCTTCATTGCTATTCCCCATGGGTCTTCAATTGATTCCATATAGAGCATGTGTGGACTTTTCATTGCCGGGGGAGTAGTGAAAGTTCTAACTCTTCATTAGACATCTTATGACATCATCTTCATGTAGCACTTTGTTAATCCAAGATGTTTAAGTCCCTATTTGATTTTCTTTGGTATGAGGACTCGTTATACCCTGTGGGGATGAAAGTTCTTCATTTCTAATGGATCCTCTCTGAGAAATAGCCTGGCAGGAAGTTTGGGGAATCTCATTATAGCCTCAGTGTGAAGTCTAGACTTCTACTAAGGCTTGACTGTTGGAAACTTGGGGTGGATCCCCCATTTACCTATATGGATGGGGCAGTTATTGTGTAAAATTTTTCCTTCTCCTAGAATTTTGGTTCAGGATATCCAGCTACTCTTAGTTATTTTAATTGATTTATTTCTGTATCCATTTACATTTCTAGGCTGGAATCTTCAGCAGCATCCAATCTGGAATATATCAGACAAAAAGAAATCCCAGAAATTCACTGTTGTTGAGGTTCCAAGGCTCCTTGCTAGTTGATTTTTCCTTTTCTATCTTTCAGAGTCCTCATATTTGTAATAATGTCTAGGACTTTTAGCTGTACTCACCAGAAGGAAATCAACTGATGAAAAAGATTTTTAAAATCATATTTAATTGTTTCATGCTTGATTTTTCTAGAGATGCCATGACTTTCATCTGTTAGTCAATTAAACAGAGAAGTAATGTTTTTAAAAATTACACTTAGAAGTTCTAACAGGGGTACCACCTCAATCTTTAGACAGCCAATGTGTAGACTTAGTAGAAGCCTACACTTCACCCTGAGGCTACAATGAGATGCTCCAGCCTCACCCTGAGGATACAATGAGATGCTCCAACCTCCCTGCCAGGCTGGTTGTCAGAGAACACCCACCAGAGACCAAGAACTTCCATGCCCACAGGGCACCAGTAAGCTCTCATCCACAACAAACTAAATGGGGACCTGGACTTTCATCTCCACCTTAGATTAACAAATTGCCCCAACAAAGGAGGGTGATGTCATAAGTGGTCTATGTACTGGCTGTTGTCTCATATCTGGGCATTTGTCTTCTTGGTGTGTGTGTTTTTGAGTTCTTTGAAGGCCAGTCCTATTTCTCCACCACAACTGAACACCAAACACACACTCACTACTGCATGCTAGGTGCTTTTTCAGGCAGGGTCCTAGTCCATGCAGAACCTCCCACGCCCTGCCACAGGAAGAGGTCCAGTGGTGAGGGTCAGGGAGGCTGAGGGAACGAAGGGGAAGGGAGCTGTGCACTGAGACACTGGATGCTTCTCAGAGCCCTAACAGAAGATCTCCCTCTAGTCTTGTTCTTTGTGCTCTGTGCACAAGCTGTGCCCACGCACTTTGAGCTAGGGATGGGCAGCATCTGTGAAGGGGCAGGCCTGTTTGGCCATGGCTCTGTTGCAGGAACAGTGATCCCTAAGAGAAGGGAAAAAATGAGCTGAGCCAGGGGCACCAGCTCCATACCCTAGGAGAACCCAGGGGATAGCAGATGCTCAGGATGGCATGGGGAGAACTCCCGCCTGAGTGAGACAGTTGAGGATCAGGGGCCAGGGCCACTGGAGTTTACACACTAACATGGAACTTGCTGCAGAGCATCCTCTCAAGGTCCTTTTCCTACATTCAAGGAGAGAGTCAGGAAGAGAGGGAAGGGAAGTCTTGTCTTCCTTGGGGCATGGCAGGGTCCTCTGTGAGGCACCAACTCAAGGTTGAAAGACCATATTTGCCCTGGAGTAGACTTCCCTGTCCCTTTCCGACAGTGGAACCCAAGCCTCACAAAGCCAGACCTTGCCAGTACTTCAGTAGCATCTCAGAACAAAACAGAGTAAAAATTTTTTTCTTTTTAAATTTTTTCCCAGTCCTATGTCCATAAAATAAAATTGTAGTACCTGGTTTCCAGGGGTGGGGGGGAAGGTGCACAGAAGCAGGAAAGTAACACCCTACAGGGTAGTCCTTAGTCAGAGGAAACACCCTGACTCAAAACCATACAAGTTCGCCCTAGGGGACGAGGTTCAGAAAGCAGAGAGGAAGCCGGAGTGTGCTTAGGCATGGGTGAAGGTGGGCGCATCGATGAGCAAGCCTGCAGAGTGCGGCAACAGAGCAGCACCAGAGCTGGGTGAGGCGCTGGAGGAGCTCCCGGGTGGCCGGAATGGGGGCTGGGGGGGTGGACAGGTGCTGGAAGAAACAGTGGCTGTAAAATGCCCTCATTCAACAGAATTATAAACCTAGGGATCCAAGAACCCTGACTCGCACCCAAGAGAAATGCGAAGACATGCCATGGTCAAATTCCCTGAAACTAACGGAAAGTGGCCAGAGGAAGAAGACTGTTTGGAGAACACCGATGAGGACAGCAGCAGACTAGTCATTACAAACCCAACAGGCACCATGACAGCTGTGAACAGCTCAGAATACTGGGCGCTTCTGTTGAGGTTCTGCTCCCAGGAGCGGACCTCTGGATCCTGGAGAGCAAGTCAGAGCTGAAGTCCTGTAGGCAGGTCTCAGCTTCACTGAACCATCCAACAGGGCTGCCTGACCCTGGACCAGAACCGCGAGCCCAAGTGAATCTCTTTTCTTTGAAATGTACCCAGACTGTGGTTTTGACTCACTCATTGAAAAATATTTGACAAAAGCAAAAGTGAAATACCTTTCAGACAGGTAAGAGCTGAAACAATGACAAGCAAGGAATGTCAAAGGAGCTTTTCAGACAGGAGGAGATTTTACCAGATGAAAAGGAGACCTGTAGTGAGCCTGGAAGCTCAGGGTGAGTGAGTGCAGGAGGCCTCCAGGTTGTGTTGAAAATATCTGGGAAGGACAACTGGCCTTGCAGAGAAAAGGCTGACCCTCCTCCCCCGCCACCCCCGCAAGAACATAGGCAAAGGACTTGAGTAGACACTTCTTAGAAGGGTCCCCAGTGACCCATCGCACAGACAGAGGGGCCAGACCCACCAATCTTGGGCACTTCCACTCCTGTACCCCGCGCACTTAGGGCGCCAACCACCATGGAGGAGCCTGTGCACTGCTGGTCCCTGCCTCACAGGTGGACCTGAAAATGTCTGCTGAGTACATAAGCCAGACAGAAAGATGCTGCAATATCACTTATTGAGGCCCCTGAGCAGATGGTCTGGCAGTAGCAGAGAGCAGACCCTGGGGAGCAGGGCAATGGGAGTCACTGCTTGAGGGGCACAGTGTCTGTTGGTGAAGACAGAAGCCTCCAGAAAGACATGGCTGTGGCTGCACAACAGCTTCCTGTACTTGATGCACATGGGTATTGTGGTAAAATTTTTATCTTTACTTTAACACAACAAAAATATTTTTTCAAAAAGCATTTGTTTAATAAACAAAAATGAATAAATAAAAAATAGAAAAATGGGCTGGGGAAGTGGCCCAGTGGTTGTGATCCTGGGTTCAATCTTTGGTACAAAAAAAAAAAAAAAAAGTTGGATTTCAACTCTGCTTGTTTTACATATTTTTAAGTTAATTTTTTGTTTTAACTAGTTATACATGACAGTAGAATGCATTTTTGCACTTTGATATATCATACAGAGATGGGATATAATTTCTCATTTTAAAATGACGAAAATTATCTAAAGGCATGGAAGATAAACTGTTCCAATTTTCATTTACTATAACAACAATAAGGACCAAATTTTAAATTAGTGTATTTAACTATGATTGGCATTAATGATTTAAAAATTGGCACATTAGGTGATAATTGATAAGGCAAGAGAAGTGTTCAGAAAAATATTTCTGAGTTGAGTTTCTGGGGTCAGAATGGCAAATTCAACTCTAGCTCTGTTATTAGTTGTGTGACGTTGGGAAATCACTTAAATCCACTTTTAGTGTGTTCATTGTAGTAATAATGTATAATGGGTAAAGCTGGATATCACTATCTCAAGATACCTTCAGAAAGAAATATGGAGAATGATTCTGGAGCATCAGAGTTCCTGGAGGCAGGTGGTTCTGGAAATTGGTGGTCCAATCTTTCTGTAGACCTCATAGGAATATTAGTTTGTCCTTTGTGCTTCAGCAAGTTTTATACTTGTTGTTAGTAGGGTAAAACATTTATTCTGTTTTATATTGATCAAATATATTAATGAAAACATTCTTCCAGGCAACCATTTTAAAACCAAGATTTAAAAATTAGTTTATTTACATGGATGAGGGGAGTAAACATCTTGAAAAAGTGAGAAAAGTAAACCATGTTTTCCCTGAAAAGGTAAACTCCAAAAAACAGTATAATTAGCAAAAAAAAAAAAGGCAAATTGACATGCATTTTTAAAGAATACTTTATCGAATATTAGTAAGTTGTGTGTGCGATCGAGTGGTACACAGACATGATCCTATCTTGCAAGTGATTAATCACCAGAAAACTAATTTGATAACTAATCCCATCTTCAATCCTTCATTTTTTATCTATTTTCCCCTCTGTGTTTCTCCATTTAATACTGCAAATTACTTCTCAATATTCTAAGCTCTGGCTTTAGGACTTTTCCTTGGGTTGGTAAAGACTTTTCCTTGAATTGGGAAATCCATAGAATTTCTGATTTTCCAAAATACATTTTTATCAAAGAAGTTCTGTGCTTTTTTATGGTCTTCACTTATAAACCTCAAGTAGTTTTCTTTTCCAAAACTTGCCCTTCCTTCATAGTATGATCTGAATACCAACTTGTCCAAATCTGTTCCATTGGGTGTGCCATTTCTATGACTTGATCTCCTGAAGATCTTCTAACAAAAACTTTATTTTAAAAATAAAAAAACATACATAAAGCACTTATTGTTATGATAAAGATTGAAAATTGCATTTGGTAAAGAATAAAAGAGACAATGGCAATACTCTTAATAAATTACTATGTAGAATTTTTAAAAAGAAAAGAATAAAACCTATGAAAATATATGTAGGGACCTGAAGATAAAACACAAGATGATAAATTTATTATCATTGGTACCAATTTTGAGAAAACCAAGTATCATGTGTGGCAGAAAATCATTTGGAACAGTTTAAACAAGCTGGCTCATATTTACATATAAGAAGTCTTCACTATGGTTAGAGCCTACATCAGTTGTTGTCAAAGAATTTGCCGGATACTAGTGCTTTGGAACTCAAAAGTTGGATTTTAAACAAATATCCAGATGATTGTATCGCAACAGTATGTTTCAGAGTAATTTTCCTGTTTGCCTGAATGTAATTCAGGTTCATTGTTACAATGTTTGACTCCAGATTGTAGATGTCTCTATTCTAGAACATTTAAAATTCAGCCCTTTCAAACTTGTTCCCTATTTTAAGATTTATACTAATTGTGCTTGGAACTAGGTTGAAGACAAGTAATGATTAAGGGTGGGGGGAATTAGGATGTGATATGTCTTAAATTATTATCCATTCTTAACTATAGACAATTTATTTGCTATCTTTTATTTGTTATCATAGATATTTAGGATCAAAAACACCATAAAGATATTCTTTCCATTTCTTAAGATAAATTTCATGAATGTATACTACATTCTTAGCAATGATCATCAAAAAGTTAAAAGACACAAAAACTAATAACCTCTATACGGGAGTGCTTAAATATGATAAAGTCACTGGGATGGGGAAACATTCAATATAAATCATATTTTAAAGGCACATTTAAAGATGTGAAAAATGGTCATGACACTGATCAGCTAAGGCAAAAAAAGAAAAAGAAAATTGTTTAGCATAAAGTTTTCTTATGCCTAGTACAGGCAGAGATGAGATAATATTTTTTGGAGCAAATTCAGATTCATTAATGCAAGATACTATCTACTTCTCGTTTCTAGAGCTTGTGAGACTAGAATACCAGTACTTTTGAATTTGTCTTAACAAACATCTGATTCTGACACTTAAAAGGTGAAGCTAGAGGCTGAGCATGGTGGCACACACCTGTAATCCCAGCAGCTCAGGAGGCTGAGGCAGTAAGATTGTGAGTTCAAAGCCAGCCTCAGCGACCTAGCAATGCCTTAAGCAACTCAGTGAGACCCTGTTTCTAATAAAATATAAAAAAGGGCTGGAGATGTGGCTCAGTGTTTAAGTGCCCCAGAAACAGACCTGGTACCAAAAAAGAAAAAAAAAGAGGAGAAGCTAGAGAAAACCATAAATGGATAAATGCTTTGAAAGTTTTATAGAAAATTCTACCCATGCAAACAGAACCCAAGTGTCCCTCTTTCTTAGTGAGTTTCAGACATAGCCGACTTCCTTATAAAATAGCTCATCATGTACTTTGGCAGAACCACACAAAACTCCCAAACCAACCTGGCACTGCTGTTGCTATTTTCAAATTGAAATCCAGAGTATCCCAAGAATCAGGATCCAAGGAAAAGGTCACGAAATCTCTGAGATGTAGTTTATAGAAATCTGAATCAGCATCTTGTGAAGAGTTCCAGAAAAATTTCAATGGTAAATGAGAAACAACATTTAACTATTGCTTCTTCTCGCACTCACTTTATGAACAAAGTAACAGCCAGTAACAGGGATATTAAATTTCTAAATCTGATATTCTAAACTTCTCTTGGACACAAGCAAGCACAGAAGGGCATACATTTCAAGGCAATTACACATATTTATAGGACACAGCGTTATAACAGACTCATCTTAATGGTACTTCTGAGATAACAATTAACTTCTAGCATAGAGGTTGTCCATCAGTGGTGGGAAAAGACCTATTGCTTTGAGGGTGAAAATAATTTTGCAGTTCAAGTTTGTGAAGGATGGCATTTCTTCTTCCATTATATTCAGTTAAATCAGTGTACTGCAGTATTTTTTTTAATGGCTTCCTCATGATAATGTTGTGGTTACTTTAGCAAGGGGTGGAAAACTTGTAAATGTAATTGCCCTAATCACAGGATGAATAGGACCTAAATATATGTAGAGAAGTTAAAAATTATTTTCCTTCTTAACTCAAAAAGCACATCTGAACAGCAATCCAGTGTAGATTTTAGAAAAATAAGTGGGAGAAAGATTTTTAAGTGGCAAGAGTATGAAATGATTTATTGAGCACTAATTTTGTGGTTTGGTCAGATGTGAATTCAGGGGAAAGAGAGCAAAATACTGTGGATCAGGAGAAATGTGTCATCAAATAAACATAAATCTCAAGAGAACACCCTGGGGTTATAAAGGTGTGGTACTGTCAATTATCCTCTCAAGCTGGCACATTGTTTGGGGGTGATACCTAAATACCAGGTTGTTATTGAAATAAGCCAAGGGGCTAGCTTCATTTGGTAAACTCTTTTATGATTGTAGTCAAAATAAATCATGCCAAATTACCACCATCACAATAATGGCAGTTTTCTCAGAGAATAAACTTCCCTTTTCCACTCTATATTGCAAGTAATATTTGATCATATTTGTCCCATATCTGCCAAATTTCTGCACATTTCCTAATGTTTACTGCCATCAGGGGTTAGTATTGTGTATTGCCTATGGTATGGAAAGTCTATATTCTTTATTGTGTTGATGAGAGTGCTTGTATAGGGAAGAGGAGGATCAGAAAACCCAGAGATGTTTCTACAGTAACTTAACATTTATACACTCCAAATAATTTGGGACTTGTTACACTCTATATTTGACCTCACCTTGCATTTCATCTATGCTTCTGATTAAAAAAAAATGAGACAAGCCAAAATAAGACACTAAAATGTTATAAATAGTAACTTATGGTTGCAAACCTTCAAGTTGACTCTCTTAAGGGTATATTATCATTTTGAAGTTTTTTTTTAACCTCTTCTAATGCTATTAGTATCTAGGGACATGCAATCTCATGAGCACACATAGAAGGGAGCTTTGACCCACTTGGTCCTCGATTAGCCCTGCTAACACTTAGGAATAATTGACAGGTCATGGCATCTCCACTCACCTTGCAGCATGTTTCCCCAAGTGTCTGATTATGGCACTTGAGATCGGTGCCCTTGGAGAAAGCAGAACCAGCAACAACTCCCATGAAGCTCAGCAAGTTCTTCATGCTAACAAAGCTTTGGATTCTCATTCTTTCAGGCAGTATTGATTCTCTGAGGCTCACTGGCCTTTCCTTAGGGCTTTGGACAGCAGTGGTTTCCCAGTACCATTTGTTGAAGATGCTATCTTTTCTCCAGTGCATGTTTTTGGCATTTTTGTCTAATGTAAGATAATTGTAATTTTGTGGGTTAGTCTCTGTGTCCTCTATTCTGTATTCTTGGTCTACCAGCCTGTTTTGGTGCCAATACCATGCTGTATTTGATACTATTGCTCTGTAGTATAGTTTAAGGTCTAGTATAGCAACACCACCTGCTTCGCTCTTCCTGCTTAGAATTGCTTTAGCTATTCTGGGTCTCTTATTTTTCCAGATGAATTTCATGATTGCTTTTTCTATTTCTATGAGGAATGCCATTGGAATTTTGATTGGAATTGCATTAAACCTGTATAGTGTTTTTGGTAGTATGGTCATTTTGATAATATTAATTTTGCCTATCCATGAGCAAGGTAGATCTTTCCATCTTCTAAGGTCTTCTTTGATTTCTCTCTTTAGGGTTCTGTAGATTTCATTATATAGATCTTTCACCACTTTTGTTAAGTTAATTCTAAAAGATCTTCTTCTTCTTTTTTTTTTTTTTTTGAGGATAATGAGAATGGGGTAGTTTTCTTCATTTCCTTCTCAGAGGATTTGTCACTGATATACAGAAATGCCTTTGATTTTTATGTTGCTGATTTTATATCCTGCTACTTTGCTGAATTCATTTACTATTTCTAGAAGTTTTATGGTGGAGATTTTAGGTCTTCTAGGTATAGAATCATAAGGTCAGCAAATAGTGCTAGTATAAGTTCTTCTTTTCCTATACTTATTCCTTTAATTTCTTTTGTCTAATTGCTCTGGCCAGTGTTTAAAAACTATGTTGAATAGAAGTGGTTAGAGAGGGCATCCCTGATTCGTTTCAGATTTTAGAGGGAATGCCTTCAATATTTCTCTGTTTAGAATGATGTTGGCCTGAGGCTTAGTGTAGATAGCCTTTACAATGTTGAGTCATGTTCCTGTTATCCCTAGTTTTTCTAGTGTTTTGAACATAAAGGGGTGCTGTATTTTTTCAAATGCTTTTTCTGTGTTTATCGAGATGATCATATGATTCTTATCTTTAAGTCTATTGATGTGATGAATTACATTTATTGATTTTCTTATGTTGAACCAACTTTGCATCCCTGGGATGAATCCTAGTTGATCATGGTGCACAGCAGTTTTGACATGTTTTTGTATTTGATTTACCAGAATTTTATTGAGGATTTTTGAATCTATGTTCATTATAGATATTGGTCTGAAGTTTTCTTTCTTTGAAGTGTCTTTGTCTGGTTTTGGAATTAGGGTGATATTAGCCTCATAGAATGAGTTTGGAAGTACTCCCTCTTTTTCTATTTCCTAAAATAAATTGAAGAGTATTGGTATTAGTTCTTCTTTAAAGGTTTTCTAGAACTCAGTTGTGTATCCATCTGGTCCTGTACTTTTCTTGGTTTGTAGTCTTTTGATGGCTTCTTCTATTTCCTCACTTGATATTGGTCTGTTTAAGTTGTGTATATCTTTCTGACTCAATCTGGGCAAATCATATGACTTAAAAATTTATCGATGCCTTCACTGTCTTGTATTTTATTATAGTATAAGTTTCCCAAATGATTTCTAATTATCTTCTGTATTTCTGTAGTGTCTGTTGTGATATTGCTTTTTTCATCATGTATGCTGTTAATTTGAGTTCTCTCTCTCCTTCTTTTCATTAGCATGAATAAGAGTTTGTTAATTTTATTTATTTTTCAAAGAACCAATTTTTAGTTTTGTCTGTTTTTTTCTTCAATTGTTTCTTTTGTTTTGATTTCATTGATTTCAACTCCAATTTTAATTATTTCTTGCCTTCTACTGCTTTTGCTGCTGATTTGTTCTTCTTTTCCAAGGGCCTTGAGATGTAGTGGGAGGTCATTTATTTGTTGACTTTTTTCAATATGTTATGTCTGTATTCTCATTTACCTCTAAGAATTTTTTTAATCTCCTCCTTGATGTCTTCTGTAACCCATGTTCATTCAGTAGCATATTGTTCAGTCTTCATGTGATGTGGAATTTTTTATTTTTATTTTGTTGTCGATTTCCAATTTCATTCCATTATGATATGATAAAATGCATGGTAGTGTCTCTACTCATTTGTATTTGCTAAGAGTTGCCCTGTGGCATAATATATGGTCTATTTTTGAGAAGGATCCATGTGCTGCTGAAAAGAAAGTGTATCCACCTGATACTGGTTGATATATTCTATATATTTCAGTTAAGTCTAAGTTATTGATTGTGTTATTGAGCTCTATGGATTTTTTATTCAACTTTTGTTTGGAAGATCTGTCCAGTGGTGAGAGAGGTGTGTTAAAGTCACCCAACATTATTTTGTTGTGGTCAATTTGACTCTTGAACTTGAGAAGAGTTTATTTGATGAACATAGCCACACCATTGTTTGGGACATATATATTTATTTATGATTGTTATGTCTTGTTGGTGTGTGGTTCCCTTGAGCAGTATGAAATGTCCATCTTTATCCCTTTTAATTAACTTTGGCTTGAAGTCTACTTTATTTGATATGAATATGGAGACCCTGCTTGCTTCTGCAGTCCATGTGAGTGGTATGATTTTTCCCAACCTTTCACCTTCAGTCTGAGTATGTCTTTTCCTATCAAATGAGTCTCCTATAGGCAGAATATTATTGAATTTTTAAAAATCCAACCTGCTAGCCTATGTCTTTTGATTGGTGAGTTTAATTCATTAACATTTAGGGTTACTATTGAGACATGGTTTGTATTTCCAGCCATATATATATATTTGTTATTTAACTTGACTTGGTTTTCATCTTTGATTAGTTTTTCTTTTTAGTGTACTACCTCCCCCTGTTGGTTATCTTTGTTGTTTTTCATTTCCTCTTCATGAAATATTTTGCCAAGGATGTTTGTTGTGCCAGTTTTCTAGCTGTAAATTATTTTAACTTTTGTTTATCGTGGAAAGTTTTTATTTCATCTTGAAATCTGAAGCTTAGTTTTGGTGGATACAAGATTCTTGGCTAGAACCCATTATCTTTCAGAGTTTGAAATATGTTGTTCCAGGATCTTCTAGCTTTCAGAGTCTGTGTTGAAAAATCTGCTGTTATCCTAATTTGTTTACCCCTATATATAACCTGATTCCTTCTCTTGTGGCTTTTAAAATTCTCTCCTTATTCTGTATCTTGGGCATTTTCATTATGATGTGTCTTGATGTAGATCCATTGTGCTTTTGCACATTTGGCATCCTATAGGTTTCTTCAATTTGAATTTCCACTTCATTCTTCATGTCTGGAAAGTTTTCTGATATTATTTAATTGAACAGATTTCTCATTCCTCTATGCCTTTCTCTATCCCAATAACTCTTAAATTAGATCTTTTTATGCTATCTCATATTTCTTGGATGTTCTGCTCATGGTTTCTTATCATTTTCACTGTACTGTCTAAGTTCTTTTCAAGATTATATACATTGTCTTCATTGTCTGATGTCCTATCTTCTAAGTTGTCTATTCTGCTGGTGATGCTTTCATTTATGTTTTAAATTTTGTTTATTATTTCTTTCATTTCAAGGATTTCTGTTTGTTTGCTTTTTATAACCTCTATCTCACTGTAGAGGTGATCTTTTGCTTCTTGGATTTTTTTATGTAACTCATTGTCAAAGTGATCTTTCACTGTCTGTATTGTTTTCTGATGTCCTGTTTGAGATTCCAAAACATGTAATTCATGTAAATCCTGAAATCTCTCTCTGTCATTTTTTCTGCTGTTTCTGTTAATTCTTCTAATGTGTGTTGTCTTGAATTGTTTGTGGTACTTTCTTCCCTTTTTCTTTTCATGATGCTCGTGGTTTTTTTCCCACTCTGTGGGACTGGTGTGTTATTGTTTTTACCCTATAGATTTGTAGTGCTCTTATATAGAGTCAAGATCCTTTTTTTTGTGTGTGTGTATGTGGGGAAGGAGAATGTTGACAGTCCCCAACACCAACCATACATCACCTATGAGTAAATTATTATTATTAAGACATTTATAGTTAGTCTCAATGTCTAGAAATGTTGGATTCAATTATTATTTAAAATATAATCAGTAGTTTCATAAAAGTTGTACTATTTCTGGTGGCAGATAGAGAACTGGGGGTCAGATATATGATGTTATATTAAGGAGGAAAGATGTGAGGGTATGCGGTTAATATAACTTAGGAAATTTGGAGGAGAACTCTAATAAAGATGGTTAGTAGCAAGGGAATAGACAGGAGGTCATGTAAGGCAGACAAGTACATGGGAGGACAGTAGAATGCATAAAAACAAACACATATATGTATTTTAAAAATTACTCAAAGTAAAAATAGTAAAAATTAGGAGGTTGAATGAGGAAGAGAGGGAGGAAGAAAAATAAAAAGGAAATAAAGAAAGAGAAAAAAGAGGGAGAAAAAAGGGGGGCTTATGCAATTTCTCTATATTATATTATTCTGGTGTCTCATTTCTTAAAATTCTATTATATGCAAATTTCTTGGTTTCACATATGTTGGGGTTGTGAGGGCCAGAGGAGGAAGGGTAGAGGAGAAAGGAAGGGGATAAAGTGGAAGAGAAGAAAACAAACAAACAAAATACCACACAAAAACAAACAAACAAACAACATCAACAACAAAAATACTCCTACAGTCCCATTTTCTTCTTTTCTCTTCCAGTAGGTGGAGTTGTGTATTCCAAGCTTGAGTCTCTGCCCTCAGGGTGGTGTAAGTAACCAATGTGAGAAGACTAGAGCTCTCCCTCTCTTGTCTGGAGCTTCCCTAATGTTGGTCACTCTGAATTGCTCCAGGTTTTTAGACCCCTCCCCTCGCTTGCTTATCAGGTCTCAGCTGCAGGACCTCTGGCCCCCTGGATTGCACCAGGTGGGTAACGCCCTTGTCGCACTGCACTCCTGTTCAACTGAGAGCTGTTTTTGTGCTGGATAGTCACTGTGCCTGGTTATCACAGTTGGGGCAAGGGGGAGTTGGAAATCAGGTACCTGTTCAGTCGCAGATCCACGCTGATAGCCACACCCACCAAAAGATGGCAAGAAAGATTTTCCAAGATGGAGTCCATCTGTTTTCCCATCAGGGTGTCTGGTGATGTGGTGGGGAGCTGGGATGTCCTTGTGCTGTGGTTAGAATGTGGTCCGGTGACCTGTGAGGGAGCGGAGCCAAGTCTGGAGTTCTGCTGCTCTGCCCAGGTGCTGATTTGGTGTTTTTGCTCCACTGCTTAAGAGTCCTGTGGGTGCTCAAACTGTGGGCTTTGAGAGGGGAGTCTGGAGTCTTACCAAACACAGAGGCTCTGAGTTCTGCTGGTGCTCGCAGCCCTGGTGGATTCTGGGAAAATCCGCTGTATGGGGTCCTGTCACACACCCTGAGATGTTGTATTTCGTCAAGGCGAGACCCCATGGAGAAGCTGCCTGATAGTTTTCTCAGATTCATGCACAGAGCAGCTAGAAATGGTATCTCCTCTAGTCTGCCATCTTGGATCCGCCACTTGGGGCTAGTTTTTAATGTAATAGTTTAGGTATGAGATGTCCCCTAAAAGCACATATTTGAGACAATGTAAGAATTTTCAGAGTGAAATAATCAGATTGTGAGAGTTGTAACTTATTCAGTGATTTAATCACTCATGGATGAACTGGGCAGTAACTGTAGGTAGACAGGGTATAGCTAGAGGCCATGCTCATGAGATTTGTGTTTTACCCCTGGTGAACATAACTCTATCTCTGCTTTTTTATTTCATGTCCTGAGTTGATTTCCTCTGCCATGCCTTCCTCCCTTGGGTCCAGAGCTATGGAATCAGATGACCATTGAAGGAAACTTCTTAAAATATCAAACCCAAATAAACGTTCTTCCTTTACATTGTTCTTGTCAGTTTTTCTGGTCACAACAATAAAAGTGTACAAAAATTGTCACCTTTGTGTAAACTGCCTCTCTTTTTTGACCCCATAATTATTTTGTTCAGCTCCTGGTAAGTGTCAATGGAGACACATGGTGTCAGAAATGATTTTTCTAGAAGCAATGTCTTAGCTGAGACTTAAAGAATGGTGTTTCCAGCTAAAGGGAAATAAAGGATGAGAGCATAAAAGGCTACAGTAGCAAGAGGGGAAGGAAACTATTAAAGGGGGTCTGTATTTGTCTAAAGATACAGGGATGAGGGGTAATTCCAGAGGAAAAGGCAGCTAGGTATTTTGTTTGGAATATACAGATAGTAGAATCCACCAGATTTGTAAACACTAAGGAGAATCTCTGTGGTAGAATCACTTAGCATGAAAAATACCTGGTTTTTATTTCAACAACAGAAATGAAAAAAAAAAATTTAAGAGGAAATAATACAAAAAAACAAGAGGAAATACATCAGTAGTACACATAAGTAACTTTGGATTTGCCACTCATAACCACTGCTTTAGAAAATAATTTTTGGTTCTCTACAAAATATAATACTGAATTTAAAGTGATGGGAAAACTAAAATATGTATAATATAATATCATTGACAGGGCTACCTGGCTGCCAAGAAAGGAGCTGGCTTACTGGTCTTCTTGAAGTTACAGCAGAGGGATGGAGTGGTAGAGTGGCAGACTGGGTGGGTCAGAGCACCAGGGTGAGCACAGCGTATGGCTACATGGATCACTTCATGCAGGTGTGGCAGATGGAGGTGCTGTGAGCCAAAGCATGCCAAGAAATCAGGCGGTGGCCATCTTTTGGCACAGTCCGGATGCCTGTTGCAGAACCCTGTTGCATGTGGTGCTGTATCCCAGAATCTGCAAGTATGAACCATTCAATTACCTCAACCTCCTGCTTCCTGACCTGTGATGAGAAAATGGCAGTGGGATAAAAAGGAATGAAAGTTGGACTCAAAGTTGACCAATCGTGTTAGCACTTTTCCAAAACTTTATTAGCATAAGTTTGTACCAGTAGCCTTTTTACTTTCTTGAAACACTGATTAGCATAATTTTGGACCAACAGCAGTGACCCCAGTGCTATATAAAGCCATAGACCAGCATACTTAGATGAAGATTTTGCTATCAGGCCCCTCTCACATTGCAAGAGTTCTGCTCCTGTCACTATTCTTCAATAAATCCTACTCTTTCACTCATCCATCCTGGTCTGTGGGTTTTATTCTTCAAATTCACAAGTCAAGAACCCAGCAATAAGAAAAAACTGATGGTGAGCTGCTGGGCTCTTCTGCAACACAGAAGGGTCTCGCCCACCATCAAGAGTTGCAACACTTCTTAGCTGCAGAAGACTGCAACTTACACAGACTCCACCTGAAAGCAGAGCAGAGAAACTCCAGTCTCACCAGCCACCAGAAGCAGGAATTGAGTTTCACCTCAAAACTTTGGTTTCAATATGTTGTCTGATTTTTTTTACAACAATCTTGATTACATTATTTATTAAGGGAACTACATATGGTATTACAGAAAGTACAACATATATTCAATGCAATTACTCACAAGAATGGTTGTCATACTAGAAGTAAAATTATTTTTTTTCAGAAATGTGTTATCCATGTTTCCCAGTCTTGACTTGAGCACCTGGGCTCCAGCAACATTTTTGTCTTAATCTCTAAGATACTGGGATTATACTTGTGCTTAGCTCTCCAGATATCCACTAAAGATATTAAAACATTGCAAAAAACTCACAACCTAATAATAAAGTGAATCTTTGAAATGAGTCATAATTCCAGTTGGGGAAACCAAACATAAAAATTACTGAGACAAAGATTATAGTTTAAAAACATATTGCTTATAAATTTCTTTTTGTTAAAAGATGGATGCTAACATAGTCATTGTTTTTTCTCTGTGTATGTGTTTAATCTTCCAAATTTTGGGGAAAAAAGATTAGGTATAGGAACTTGTATTGCAAATTTTACCTCATTTAAGTATCCTTGCACCATTCATCTCTCCAGTTTTAGGTGGAGGAGAATCTTTCACTTCAATGGTAGTCTGTATGGCTTTGGAAAGAAGTTGTTAAATATGAATACACACAACATGCAGTTAATAATTCAATAAAAGTAACAAGTGCAATTACCTCCCAGTAAGCATGTATCTCATGATGCTAAAAAGAAAAGGTATAATCAGAATGAATGGGACAAAACCAAACATACATTCCTGCTGAATTAGTATGGAGCTCAATCACTGTGCTTAATTTGACAATTATTACTTTAGTTTTTGCTCCTTTGTGGGTTAGTACAGTCACACAACTGAAAGGTACTGAAGAACACCAGAAATATAGGTTTCACAAAATATTCAGGTAAGTTTCCAAAAGTTAAATTTTGGTTCCAATGACCACAAATAAGACAGGAGCCGCACATGGTGGCATACACCTGCAATCTCAGCAACACAAGAGGCAGAGGCAGGAGGATTGTGAGTTTCAAGCCAGCCTCAGCTACTTAGCAAGGCTCAAAGCAAATCAGTAAAACCCTATCTCTAACTAGAATACAAAAAAGTGCTGGGGATGAGGCTCAGTGGGTAAGTATATGATGGTACCTGATGATGATGATGATGATTATGATGATCTAATGTATTACAAAAACAAAAATTATCATGCTTATGGAACAACGTGGGTGTTCAAAACTCCTTAAAATATTCTGATTAGAAAATGAGTACTTTGGTATATCTTATTAGTCTTTCAAGAATTTTCATGAAATGACTATCTCATCAAAATACTAGTTCTCTGGGCTGGGGTTGTAGCTTAGTGGTTGAGCACTTGCCTTGCATGCATGAGGCACTAGGTTCAATCCTTAGCACCACATAAAATAAATAAATAAAACAAAGATTTTGTGTCCATCTACAACTAAAAACAAATTTAAACAAAACATTAGATCTTTCAAAGATGAGAATGTGGCTTCCTAAAAAATAGTGTATTCCCAGCATGCCCAAGACCATAAGTTCAATCCTCAGAACTACCCTCCCCCCGCGCAAAAAAAAAAAAAATTATCTATCCCTCTGAAACCAGATGTATATAATTTGAACACTTAATACCAATGCAATAAGCATGACCGCTTCCTGGAAATTATGAAAAGGAGAATTGACTAGCTGGCAAAATAGCCAAATTGTCCCCTTTCCCTCTGCTTCCAATAATCTCTTAATGAGTAATAGGTTTTCCTTTGGTTTGAATGAAACATAATGAAGCCAGCTAAAATGCAATCTCTAAAATCTTCCTTTCCTTCCTAATTTTCTATCCTTCTACCTTAGAAAAGCCAACCCCTAGATCTGTGGTCTTTATGCTTTGCATCCTGCTTTTTTCATCTGGTTTAATCTCAATAAGTACTTACATATAATTCAGTAATATTGTCTTAGAATTGTAATTTTTTTTATCTCCAATATTTTTGTGCTTCAACCTTGTCAAGTGACATGATCTGAATAAAAGCAGGATTTATGCTTTGTTTTGACTGGCATAGTCCTGAACTATAATCAATGGCTCCTCCTCACTGAGATTTGCCTAAGGGGAAATCATTCCCTTGTCATCCAGTTTCATAAAACAAACACCACAGGAGATAAAGGGAGAAAGAGACCCCAAATAAAGTTAGTACAGGTAACTTCAGTACAACAGATGAATCAGTAACTAGCAAGAGAGTTAAATTACACTATAGATCAAATGGACTTAACAGATGGCTATATAGAATATTCCATGTGTTTTAGTCACCTTTTCCACTACTGTGAGTAAAAGAAAAGTTTTAGAAGGGGAAAAGTTTATTTGGGGGCCTCATAGTTTCAGACACCCCAGTCCATAAATAGCCAGCTCCATTTCTTGGCCAAAGTGAGGCAGAATATTGTGGTGAAAGAATGTAGCAGTGGGAAGCAGCTCAAGACCATCACACCAGGAAACAGAGAGAGGGCTCCACTCATGAAGAATAAAATATATATACCCAAAAGCACACTGCCAGTGACCAGCTTCCCCCATCAAACCCTACCAGCCAACAGTCACCACTCAGTGAATCCCTATCAGGGCACTAATTTACTGATTGGTTAAGGCTCTCATAACCCAATCGTTTCGCCTCTAAATCTTCTTACATTGTCTCACACATGAGCTTTTGGGGGACCCCTCACATCTAAACTATAATACCATGCACAAACTCCAGTATACACAGTCTTTTTATCAGCTTATGGAACTTAAAAAAAAGATATAGTATAAAAAGTTAAATTATCTGATTAGACAAGAAAATCTTTAAAAAAAAGTGATCAAATCATTTCTTGCATCAGGTTGGACTATAATAGAATAAAACTGAAAACAGTAAGAAAAAAAATAGAAACTATAAAATATATGAAATTGAATGATATACTTTTAAACAAAGAGAAAGTCTTTGTTTAAAAGGGAGATTCTGACTATGAGTGCCTTAATTTAAAAAAATTAGAGATTTTTATGTCTGTAATCCCAGCAGCTCAAGAGGCTGAGGCAGGACGATCGAGAGTTCCAATCTAGCCTCAGCAACTTAGTTTTGCACTAAGCAACTCAGCAAGACCCTGTCTTTAAATAAAATTTAAAAAGGGCTGGGGATGTGGCTCAGTGGTTAAGTGCCCCTGGGTTCAATTACTGGCATCAAACAAGAAATCAACCCTTAAATTAGTAAACATAAGGAAACAGTAAAGATCAGAATTAATTAAATGACTAAAAAACAATGCAAAGGATCAATTAGAAAAAAAGTTAGCTATTTGAAAAGATAAACAAAACTGACAAATCATCAGTCAAATTTACAAAAAGAAAGAGAATACCTAAATTTATGAAACTATATCCAAATAAAGCATGCAGTAACAGATAACCACTGAAATGCAGTTGATCATTAGAAACTATTTTGAAAAATTATATTTCAATAAGTTGGAAAATATAAAAGAAATGAACAAATTTTTAGACATGAGACCCACCACAATAGAATTGAGAGGCTTTAATAAAACCCCCACAAAATAAATAATAAGCAGTTTGATAAAATGTTAACCCCCAACCCCCACACAATAGTATTGGATATATTTACTGATGAATTTTTAAAGACATTTAAATTAGAACTAAAATTATTGCTTTTCAAAATATTCTATATAATAAAAATGGAAGGAACATTTTCAAACTCATTCAATAAAGCCAGTATTACCTTGTCACAAAAACCTGATAAGAACACACATGTACACACATGGAAACAATACACTAGGCTAATATTTTCAGTGAGCATAGATATAAAAATCTATAATAAAATAGTTAAAAATTTGATCTAACAACACTTTGTAAATCAATTTAGTTTTATCCAAGGAATACAAGGATGGTTCAACATAAGGAGATCTAAATGTAATAAAACACATAAACAAAATCATGGATTAAAAAAACTCACAGCTGCATCTCAATAGGTGCAAAAAGTGCTTTTGGTATAATTTAACATTTGTTCATGGTAAGAGAACCAAGCTAATTAGGTGTAGATTGATCTTATATTAATAAAATAAGGACTATAAGTAACAAAGCCCTAGTGATCATCATACATTACAGGGGAAATTTGAACTAACTTCCTTCAAAATCGGGAAAAAATACAGGATAGCCAAAATCACTAACCAATATGATACTTTAAATTTTAGATAGAGCAATCAGGAAAGAGAAAGCAATATATGGGATACAAATAGGAAAGGAAAAAGTTAAATTATACTTTTTCAGAGTATATAATTTTATACTTGGAAGACCCTACAGACTTCACCAAATGACTATTAGAACAAATTTAGCAAAGCAACAGGAAACAAAAATCAACTTAGTAAAATCAGTAGTTTTTTCAAACACACTAAAAAGAAGTTTGCTGTGAATGAATTTAAGAACATAATTTCATTTACAACAGCCTTAAAACAAGTAAAATGCCAAGGAACAGATATAACCAGGTAGGTAAAAGAACTCTGTAATGAAAGCTACAAAATAGTAAAAAAAAAAAAAAATTAAAGCAGCCACTGAGAGATTGAAGGGCCTCCCTTGTGCATAGACTGGTAGAATTGATATTCTCAAAATGGCCACATTACTGAAAGTAATCTACAAATTCAACACAGTCTCTATCAAAATACCTTTCTCCACAGAACTAAAAAACAAAAAAACAAAAACAAAACAAACAAACAAACAAACAAAAAACAATTCTAACTTCATATGGAAGTAGATCATCCCCAAGGTCAAAATAATCCTGAGTAAGTGCTGGAGGCATTATAATATCCAAATTTAAAACTTTATTCAGAGTCATAGTAACAACAATAACAACAACAAAATGGTGCTGGCATGAAAACAGACATGTAGACCAATGGATTAACATAGTGAACCCAAAATAAAAACATGTACCTATAGACATCTATTCTCAACCAAAGCACCAAAAATACATGTTGATGAAAAAAAAGAGACTCTTCAGTGAATGCTCCTGGGAAAACTGAATATCTACATTTTAAAAATTGAAATGATTACTATCTCTCCCTCTGTACAGAAATCATCTCAAAATACATGAAAGGCTTTAATGTAGGATCTGTAACTGTAAAGATATTAAAATAATACACAGGTAAATATGCAAGATAAAGACAAAGTTAATAATTTCCTAAATAGACCCCAATAATTCAATAATCAAAAGAAAGAAATGAAAAATTAAAAAGCTTCTGCACAGCAAAGGAAAAAATCTACAGAATGAGATAAAATCTTGCTAGATATTCATTTGAGGGAAGATAAATATGAAGCATATGTGAAGAAGTCAAGATAGTTAACATCAAGAGAACAAGTATTTCAATCAATAGATGGGAACATGATCTAAATAGAAACTTCCCAATAGAAGTAGAAATGGCTAATAAATATATCTTAAAAATATCTTTAACCATCATGGAAATGAAAATTTCACTGTGATTCCACCTAACTGCAGTCAGAATAGGTATTATTGGAAGAAAATATCAAAGCCTAGTGAGTATGTGGAGAACGACAAACCTTTGTATACCATTTGTGGTGATGGAAATAGCACAGCCACTATGAACATAGTATGGTGGTCTCTCAACAAACTAAAAATAGAGCTACCAAATGATACAGCCATGTTACTACAGGGTACATACGTGAAGGATATGCTGTCAACTTATAAAACTATGATTCCATTTCAATCTTTATTGTGGCACTATTTATCACAACCAAGGTCTGCAATTAGCATTGGTATCCATCAATAGATTCATGGAAAAAGAAAATATGTTATAAATGTACAATGTAATTTATCATTCAGTCAAAAAGAAGAATGAAACCAAGATTTATGAAGAATTGCTTTGTCTATTCTCAGACTTCTATTTTGCCAAAATTAATTTTAAAATTGTTTTTTTTCTATTTCTAGTTCTACGTAGAGTATCATTGGTATTTTAGTGATGACTGCATTGCATCTGTACAGTGCTTTCAGTAGTATGGCCATTTTCACAATATTTATAATAATCCTAGAACATGGGAGGACTTTCACTTTCTAGGGTCTTCAATTTCTTTCCTTAATGATGTATAATTTTTTAATTGTATGAATCTTTTAATTTCTTGGTTATATTAATTCTTTTGATTTATTTTTTTGAAGTTATTATGAATGGGATAGTTTGATTTCAATCACTATCGGAATATAGAGAATCTATGGTATGTGAGTCTGGTATCCTACTAATTTGCTGAATTCATTTATCAGCTCTATAAGTTGTTTTTGTTAGCTCTAAGGAATGTTTGGGTCTTCCACATAAAAGATTATGTCATCAAGCAAACAGAGGTCATTTGACTTCCTGTTTTCACATTTACATAACTTTAATTTCATTTTCTTGCCCAGTTGCTCAAGAACTATGTTGAATAAAGGTGGTGAGAGTATACAGCTTTGTCTGGTTCCTGATTTTAGAGGAAATGATTTCAGTTTTGCTGCATTTGGTATGATGTTGGCTTTGGGTTTGTCAAATAAAGCTAGTTTCCCTAGCATTATTAACATGAATGGGTGTTGGCTTTTATCACTGACTTCTTTTGCATCAATTGATATGATTCTATAATTCTTGTCTTTAATTCTTCTGTGGTGAATTACATTTCTTAATTTCCCTATGTTGAACCAACTTTGCATCCCTTGGATGAAAACCACTTGATCGTGGAGTTTTATCATCTTGATGTATTTTTTAATGTGGCTGGCTAAATTGTTTAAGGATTTTTGCATTTAAGTTCATGAGTTATATTGGTCTGAGTGTTCATCTGGGATAGGGTTTCTCCACATTTCCCACACTAGTCATAAATTTTCAGATTCAAGAATCCTGTTTCAGCCTCCTGGTACCTGGAATTCAAGCACATATCACTGAATGCATACGCTTGTAATTAAGAAAGAGAAAAGTAAAATGATATAATCATAATTCAAAGCAATACAGCTCAGAACACTAACAAGTTTTACATGGTGACAATTAGCTTGAACTCAGAACATATACTCTCTCTAAAACGAAGAGCTCTTCGTTCTTGAACAAGTTGTTTCTTTTAGGCTCAAGTCTCTCTAAAATAGAAGGATTGTATTGCTTTAGTTTTCCAGGTCATTATAAAGATTTAATGCGATAATACAAAACCATGTTAAGAGAAATAGCAAACCAATGGGACAACTTGTTCTTTACTGCTGAGCTATATTGGGCTCCCCTACAAACTGCAAGTTGTATATTTTCACACGTCTCAACTTTCAGTGTTTTAATTACCAGGAAATGTTCTTTAGACCCATCTTTGGTTAGCATCTGTGCTCCTGTTTGTACTTTAGATTTAAGGTCAAATCAGCTGCTTATTAATTTATAACTTAACTTTTTAATAATGTGTTCTTTCCTGATATTAGAGAATATAATTGTCCCCTTTTGTGAAACTTATCACACCAAGGGCAGGAAATTAGTAAATACCAAAACTTGGCATGAACTACTGTTACCCCTTCTCTAACATATCAAATGGAATGAACAGACCTTGTTAGAATGATGGTTAATATTCATGTTGCTCTCCAAATGGTTTAGAAGACAAAACCTTCTTTCTGCATGAATACCAATGAGTCATGATAGTGTTTAGCTTGATTGAATCTAAAGAATGTGCACTAGATTCATAATATTTTGCTACCGGATTCTTTGTGAAGCAGAATTTGAAAATACTCTGAAAACAGTAGGCAAGATGCTAATAGCTTAGGGAATTTTCATCACTATGGAATTTTGGGGGAGTACTGGAAGAGAAAATCATTAGTATGAATTCAAGAATGAATGAGGGGCCTGGGACATGGTTCCTGGGTATGACCCAAGCATGACTCTCCCCCTCCATATAAAAGAAAATAGAAAAATTAATTTAAGTTCAAGAGAAAAAATCCTCATTTCAAAGACATCATATCTAAGTGACATAATGAAGAGGATCCAATTCTCTTCTTCATTCACTCTATTTTTCAATCCTTACATAATGATCATAAAATCTGTAAAATTCGAAGATTTTAAAAAATTGCATTATATGTGGCACCAAAAAACTAAAGTATTAAGTAATAATTTCATAAAATATTAATTTAAAATAAAAGATTTCTTAAATATTTCTTCCTTATTTATTATATGATCACAGAAAGATGCCTTTGTTTAATATAAGGTAATTGTAATTTTGGAGAAGTAGTGGAAGAGAAAATCATTAGTGTGAGTTCAAGAATGTGGGTTAGTCTCTGTGTCCTCTATTCTGTACCCATTAGTCTACCAGTTTGTTTTTGTGCCAATACTATGCTGTTTTTGTTACTATTGCTCTGCAATAGTTTAAGCTCTGGTATAGTTATGCTGTGGGATTAGTACCTACCTTCCTTAATAACACTTCTTTGGTGCAAGAATTAAAATCAAGAATCCATAAATGAAATGGACTAAAAAGTTTCTTCTCAGCAAAAGAAACAATCTGTGAAGTGAACAGAGAGCCTACATCTTGGGAGCAAATCTTTAACCCTCACACATCAGATAGAGCACTAATCTCTAGGGTATATAAAGAACTCAAAAAGCTAAGCACCAAAATAAATAAATAAATAAAAAATAACCCAATCAAATAAATGGGCCAAGGACCTGAACAGACACTTCTGAGAAGATGATATACAATTAATTGACAAATATATGAAAAATGTTCATCATCTCTAGCAATTAGAGAAATGCAAATCAAAACTAAGATTTCATCTCTCTCCAGTCAGAATGAGAGCTATTATAAAGAAAAACAACAATAAGTGTTGGCGAGGATGTTGGGAAAAAGGTACACTCATACACTGCTGGTGTGACTGTAAATTGGTGCAGCCAATATGGAAAGAATTATGGAGATTTCTTGGAAAATTGGCAATGGAACCACAATTTGACCCAGCTATTCCTCTCCTCAGTCTACACCCAAAAGACTTACCACAGGGACACAGCCACATCAATGTTTATAGGAGCACAATTCACAATAGCTAAACTGTGGAACCAACCTAGATGCCCTTCAATAGATGACTGGATTAAAAAAAATGTGTCATATATACACAATGGAATATTACTCAGCAATAAAAGAGAATAAAATCATGACATTTGCAGGTAAATGGAAGGAGTTAAGAGAAGATAATGTAAATGAAGTTAGCCAATTTCAAAAAATTAAGTGCCGAATGAATGTTTTTCCTGATATAAGGAGGCTGAGTCATAGTAGGGTATGGAGGAACAGCATGGGAGGAATAAATGAACTCTAGATAGGGCAGAGGGGTGGGAAGAGAAGGGAGGTGGCATGGGGTTAGAAATGATGGTGGAATGTGATGGACAGTATTATCCAAAGTATGTATAAAGACATGAATAGATGTGAATATACTATGTATATAACCAGAGATATGAAAAGTTGTGCTGTATATGTGTAATAAGAATTGTATTCTGCTGTCATATATAAATACAAAAGTTAATTAAAAATGTGATTTTAACAAAACATATGAAACCCTTTTTATATATGAAACCCAATTTTTATATTTAAATAATTACTTATTTCTTAAAAAAAGGTCAAAGAAAGAATAATAGTTTTAAGGACAGTATTTGATAAGTAGCAGTCCTGTAATTCTAGGACATTTTAGACTTTATACAAAGTAATTATTCATATTGAAATGTTGAATGTAATAACTACCAAATAGGGATAAATTCAGAAAGAGATCTTAATTTATAAACAAATATTGTGAATTTCATAGGAAATCCCTCTATGAAAATGGTGTAGTGTACAGTAAAATATATTGTCTATGAAAAGGTCAATGATGTGCAAACAGGGTACCACTGAAGATGAATTGTATCAGGGGCACCTTGGGTTTAACACAAGGATCAGTGAATTAGTACCCAGAGCAAAACTCCAACTAATAGCCTGTTTTTGTCAATAAGTGTGTCTGTTTTTGTTTTGCAGTGCTGGGGTTGAACCCCAGCCATCAGTAATGCTAAGTGAGCACTTTCCCACTGAGCACTCTACCACTATCCCCTGGCAGATACAGCTTAACAAGAGAATCAAAGTCAACATCAGCCAGGCTTGGAACCAAGTAACAATATACACTTCATATCTCTGTGCCTGAGGCCCACAGCTTTGCTCACTCTTGCCTGGAGGTTAACTCTAGGTCTTAGGGAAAGCCAGTCCTTCCTAGAGGCTGTTCACCCAGTTCTTGATCTGTGGACTTCCTCCACGTCAAGCCAGGAGGGTCTGTCATTTCAACTGGAATCTGCTGCATGGGGAAGAACTCAGTATCATATGCATGACATTCCTGCCTAATGGCATATCCTGCATCCAGTCATGAGGTAAAATTATCTGATCCCAAACTGAAGACAAAACTGCAAAACTGACATATACCATTCAACAACTTAAATGTCAGCAACAACTTAAAAGCACAGCAAGACTCAGGAACTGTCCCAGACTAGAGACTAAAGAAACAGGACCACTGGACACAATGAATTATGAATCAAAAAAAAGCCCCAAACTAGGTTTTATTTTGGTTATAAAGAGCATGGTTGAAATAATTAGCAAATTATGAATAAGTTTTGTAGATTACATATTAACATTTAACAAAATTTGATGTTTTTGATTTTGGTCTTTATGCTATAGTTACATACTTTTGTTTTTAGGAAATACAAGCATTTTGTCATAAAGATGTATCATGTCTCCAACTCACAAATGGTTGAGAGAAAATTATCTTTGTTATATATTTATATTTATATTTATCTAGAAAGACAGGAGGACAAGGAATAAAGCAAAGGTAGTAAAATGTTAACATTTTGGGAATTTTTTCTAGGAATTCTTTGTACTAATATTATAAAACATCTAAGAAGTTTGAAATTATCAAAATAGAATATTTCAAAAAGAAACATAAAATTTTAAAATTATATCAATAAGTAACATTACACTCAATAAAATAAGCCATAGATCTATATAGATACTATTAATTGAATAAAGGGAAAGTTGGATGAGGCATAGGGATATATCTAATAGTTTCAAATTACAAAGGGTAAAGGCAACATTACAGAACAGAAACCTCAAAGACACCACCTTTAGTGATCAATGCTAACATTATCAGTAAGGGGATTCAAAGAGAAAGTCACAGAAACATTTCTACAATAATCTTGCGAAATAACATGTAATTTATGATTGGAACATGGTTCTAATCATAAAAAAAAAAAACAGAATAGCACATCTGAGGCACATTATATGAGCATTCTTCCTTATCAGATTCACGATCATGAAGGTCCAGGAAGAGACTGAGGAATGTTCGATCCTGAAGGAGTCAACAAAATGCAACAATTGGGTGCATTTCATGAATCTGAATGGGATACTATTGTTATAAAGCACATTATTAGGAAAGTAGCAAAACTGGAAAGAATCTGGTGATGGTAGAATATATTAAAATAGAATGTATTAGTATTAATGTATCATTTATGAAGGTTGTATTGTATTTTTTGTAGCATGTTCTGAATTGTAGGAAATACTAAATAATCATGAATGGTGGTGTATGTCCGCAATTTACTTCAAATGGTTCAGGGTGGAAATGTTTCTTATACTAGAGCCTGGAACTTTTCTTTAATATTAAGAGTATTTACAAAATATCAAAATTATATAAATGAACAAAGAGAAAAGGTAAAATGCCCTAAGTGCATTTTGTTTCTCACCAGGAAAGGGATGTAATTTAATGCATAAACCATTAAAATTATGTAAGTTTGATGAGAGTATAATAATTGTAATACTTTAAAGCAGTACTGTCCCACCAAAATGCTGTCTGTTTAAATCTCTAGGTCTATATGTGATGATATAATTTGTATCATACAAATTATCCATCATTAATGTTATATTTAGATTCATGGAGATAATATTAATCCTTTGATGGTTTAGGTGCCTTTTAAATATCTGGCATTTAGACAGTTTGATGACATTAAGATCTGAAATACTGGTTCACACTTACACTTCAAATTTAGTGATATCTGCAAAGAAATTTCAAATATTGTATGAATTCCCTCACATATCTATGTGACTAACATATTTTCCTTCAATAAATTTTCCACATCACACATTTAGTGGGAAACAATTAAAATGCCAATAGTCTGACAGATACAATGTTATCATTAATATCAAATATTTTCCCCTTAAAACTTCTGTGTATTCCTGTGATGCTTCTGAAAGTAGATCTTTTCTTGGCTTACTAGATCTTAAGGCAGAAGTTCTAGTGAGTCAAGACACAAATTCTGTAGCAAGTGGAAAGAAAAATAATTATATTCTTCACCTCAAACACTTCATAGTTAACATAGTTATTAGCAAAACTTGAAAGAATCAGGTGATGGTAGAATATATTAAAACAGAATGTATTAGCAAAGAATCAGTAAACAAAAATTTAATAACTTGTCCATGTTAATATAGTGAAAACCATGTGTGCATGACTACAAGGTAACTCTGAAATATAATTTGTCCAGAGTTGCACACTGAATTATCAATGTGGCTGCGGATAGGAACTTCAGATTTTCCATCCTGCATTCAGGAATTCAACAGCCTTATATTAAAGGATTTGGCAAGCTCTGAGTGAGAAGATGAAGATGATGAAAGCCACCCCTCACCAATCAGATCCCCTAAGTTGAAAAGCACAAGGACAGGATATTTCCTTAGAGTGGTGGGTGCTATGAGAGGTATAAAACAAGGGCACTATTGGAACACAGAAGTGACTTCTGTCCCCATTTTAGGTCAATAGTATAGGTTTTGGGTTGAGGTGACACCTGAAGGATAAAAAGCAAGTATGACAGAAAGAGAGAAGAGGTGCCTGCAAAGAGTGAGAGGTGAGGAATACAAGTATCACAGCATGACTTGAAGCTAGAGCAGAGGGGCAGAGTAGGGTGTGTGCAAGAGATAAGCTGAATGACCTGATGAGAATTCAATTGATTTGGATATCTGAATTCCTTGCTAGGAAAGATGGAACTTTTCTTGAGAGCAAAACCAATGAAAAAGTCAGTGTCAGGGATTTGAAATGCTTGACCAGGTGTTCTTATGAGTCTGGGCTTTTGGCCCTAGACCAGATAGAAGTGGGTGATGCCTTTAGTGACAGAAGTGAAAAAAAAAGTCAATCCAGAAAAAGGTATGTACAGACCGTCTGAGACTTACAGGCCATGAATGTGAGTAATTATAAATGACTTTATTCTTCATTGGGATTTTTTTTTCCAAAATTTTCATTTGATGTTTGTATGCAAGAAACATAATTTAATTCATGTAGAAATCTATTCACCAATCCAAGGAAAGCCATGCCATCTAGTATGTGTTATTTGTTTTCTGAAAGCAATTAATGAATCTAAATTCAACCATAGTTTGGCAACATACCTGCTTCAGCTTTTCTTGATAAAGCCTCTGGCCAACTTCTCATTCATCTGAAATAAGGCAATTATTATTTATATTGCTTAGTTTAAACAGAGATTATCATGAATATTATACATTACTTAGAAATGTAGCTTTTTCAATATAACTTTAAGGGACTAGAACTAACTTGAAGATGGCTTAAAATAATCACACAAACAAAATAAGTCCTATTTATTTTAATTTCAGATAGAGAATATGTATGCACAATGCTGTTATAGTTCCCAATTCACACTGGTTTATAAGTCATTTCAGATGGTGCTGCTTTAGCTAACTAATGGGCAACAATTCAACTCCTACTTTTAGATGGCAGTACAGTGTGATTCTTAGCAAAACTCTGCCCTTTAGAAACTTCTAATCAAGTTTTTCACTTTAATGTCATTTTCCTTAAAATAAACTTTCCATTCTCTACTTTCAGAAAATTAAACATTTAACATCTTCTCAATGCAATCAAATTTTCAGCCCATTAAATTAAATGCATATGTGAAGAAAGAGGTATTATCATAGCCTCATGTGAAAATCTACTGGTCAAAGTTTCAAAATATTGTTATGGGGAATATGACTAAAAATCTCTTCATTAACATGGTACACAAATATTCCAGAAAATTCTATTGAGAGACAGAATAATGCCATGTGCTATGGCACATGCCTGTAATTCCCAGTGACCCAGGAACCTAAAGCAGGAGGATGGCAAGTTTGAGGCCAGCCCAGAACTTAATAAGACCCTGCCACAAAACAAAAAAAAATTATAAAAGAGTAGGGATGTTGCTGGGGGTGGGGTAGAGCATCCCTGAGTTCAATCACTATAAACACACACACACACACACACACACACACACACACACACAGAATAAATATTACTTAGAGTCAGTTTAAACTTATGTTTCTTTGATTGTGACTTTCCAGATTTATAAACAATATGTAGCTATTTAACTGTAACTGATTCTTCTCTGGATTTGGGACCAAAATTTTTGAAACATTTTGCTAATTACACTTATGTGTTTACAAACATGTGGAAAAGCTTCAAAGTGTACCCCATCTAGACTGTTCTTCATAAAAACCCTATTCTCTTACTGATTCCTCAAACATGGTCAAAAAGAGAATACTGAACATACTAAGAACTTTGAGGTGATAAAAATCCTGTGATGTCCAAAGCCTTTATATAGTTTAAATGTGAAGGCAGACTTCTTGGACTGACAGAGTTCCCAGGCTTGTTTTTTCTTTTTCAAAATGAAATGACTTGAACACTATTCATAGATATTAGAGGAATGTATAATGACATAGTCAAACATGCAGATAAAATAATTTGATTAACATTCTTCCTCAGTATCTTTCTTTTCCCTCTCCTCCCTTCCCCATTGAAGGCATTCTGCAGGGATTACAGAGACCTGACTTTGCATCTTGATAGAATAGTGCTTTTTGTACTCCTGTTAAAGTTTGCATGCTTTGGCAAACTAATGCTCTGCAAGAATATCTAGAGGAAGTAGTAGAGTTACTTTCAAGTATTCTTCACTAAAAAAATAAACATGTCTTTCTCCCAGAAAAATTAATGGAAAATGCTCCCCTCCCCAAAAAATAATCCTTTGCATTGTGTCTCCATTTACACATTCATTCATCATTGCCTTATTAAATGATACACTGACTGATATTTTCTGGTATGAATGAATGAGAACATCTTGTATTCATATCATCTTTAAAATTTACAGAAATATTTCACAGTTTTTTTGTTTTGTTTTGTTTGTTTGTTTTTTGGTGCATAATGTTCCAATATCATGGTTGATAGACTCTTCAATCCTGGGCCTTTCAGTTTTTTTTTTTCTTCAGAAAAATATGCATGTAAGCTAATAAGCTGATGGACAAAAAATATCAGCTATCTAGGATCTTATAATTACATACTAAAAGTTATTTAATTTGTTCCCCTTTTCAGCACATTTGCCTACATTGATTTTTGTAAATTTTTATAAACTTAGATTTGCTCTTCCCTTGATTTCACTAGAATGCAAAGGCAAAAGAAAACATCAGATTGAGGCCTGATTTAACATAGGCCTGCACTATTTTTCTATGAGTTAAGAAGATCATGAAAACTCCTTCAAAGCTCTAAACTAATGTTTATTCATTTCAAATGTTTAATTCAATCAAAAAATCTACTTTAAGTTAGAGGACAGTTAAAAATACCATTTCAGTTGAATAAAGTTAACAAGTATCTTTTAAAAATAAGACCTCCAGATACTTTATAAAAATTGAAAAATCTGTTTGTAATTCTTTATAGTTATAGATTATCATGACCTTCACTTAACAGTCATATGTCAACTAAACAACTCAGTATTTCAACAAAGTCAAAACAAGACAAATCAGAAATCTGAAACCCAAAAGATAAACAAAGCATAACTCACCTCAGCCAGATAGTCCTCAATGCTTTGACATGAAGGCTGTGGGTTGGAAGTAGCACCTGGCTAAAACTTCTGTTGTGTACCCAGTTGTCCCTTTTAAGTCTGACACAAAGACACCCTGGGATAGGCCTCCCACAGTGAGAGCAGGGTAAACAACCTCTCTGGTTTTCACCTGGAGTCTCCTACTAACCCCCTGAAGGCTCTTATTCTATGAGGACTGCAAAAGGCAAATACTTGGTATTTCTTTTTTTTTTTTCTCCAAAACCACTTGCATGTAAAAAAAATGCCATGGGTAGAAATCGAATTTCTAAGTGAAAAGAATCTTAACATTGAAAATCCATCAAACTAGATTAGGGCTTACAATTATAGGTTTTAAAGAGTTCTGAAGATATATCCATATTTCGTGGGGCCTCCTAACAAACAAGAAATTCAAACAATACATGTGGAGAGTAATAGCAGGCAGAGATGTGTGACTTAAAGGGTAATACTGCTGGCTTCTTGTAAGGCTCTCCTTCAGGGTTTCTTGAGGACACCATTAGAAATACTGGTATTTAAACAGTAACCATGTGAGATGATAGATGCCTTAGTTTATTTGACTACAAAGACATTTCACTATGCTAAACTATAGTAAAGCATCATGTACTCCTTAAACATATATAACTAGAAAATAAGAGTGAAGCTAAACTAGAAATACTTGTATTATTAAATCAATTGAAGAATTTAAAACCATCCCTTAAAGACATTTTCAAGTATTTTCTCTCACCATCTACATATTCTAACCATCACCTGGAGAAATCAAGCATTGGACACTGAGAAATAATTCACAGCAACAACCACAGGGGCAGAACAAGATAGCTGAGTTGGTGATTAAGAATTGAAGACAATCAGCTCATAATTTTGTTACTGAGGTATCAGAGGTGGGACCTGTCAATTCTGATTTTAATTGCCCCCAACACTGACTATGGAATTATTTTTAACCACATTGCAAAGTATACTTCCTTTCAGCCCTATGATATTCTTTCCCTATATCAAAAGTAGACCTTATGCAGAGTGGAAACACTGCAAAGGTCATTTTGTCTCAAGATGCCATCTTGGGTAATATCAAGTATCACAATAAAAAATGGTTAATTTACCGAGTATCAGAATGTGCGAAGAGGGTAGTACTAGCAATACAGTACCCTTAGCATTTAAGTTGAACACTTTCAACCAATAATTAAATTTTTACTATTCTATGTAAAGAAAGTCCTGTAAGTAACTTGGTCACAATATAACTGTCTGAATTATAAAGCTTCAAAGTGCTGAGGTGAAAGTCTGGTAGAAATAGAAAATAGGAGAGAAAGCCATACAGACACAAAAAAGTGTGAGGGATATAAACTTCCTGGACCAATATTTCAAAAGTAAGTTCATTCAATAAAATTACTTCTGAAAATTGTATTGTCTGATTAGATTTTGCATCCTACTAATCTCATATAGTTTTCTCACTTAAAGTTATGCATTGCAGATAAATTAAGATTAAGCTGCTTTCTGTTGGTGTACATGTGGACATACTTCTGGATTTTGTGTTCTTCTATAGGAGTTCATTATATTCTTACCTTGGTATTTTATCAGAAATTTCATTTTTAATTCCAGACACTTAAGATTCTAGCTTTTCAATTCTGAAATTGAATTGCATCAACTTCATTAATGAAACCTCATTATTTTCATTCATCTCCTCTAAATTATTTGAAGCTCTATCAAATGTCTAAAGGAAATTGAAAGAACATTTTTTAAAAAATATTTTTATAGTAGATGAATAAAATATATTTATTTTAATTTTATGTGGTGCTGAGGATTGAACCCTGTGCCTCACACGTGTTAGGCAATCCAGCCTGAAATGACATATTTTTAAAATAATTGTTACCCAAATAATTATTTGTATATTTTGTTACTTTAATTTATTTATTTATTTATTTATTTTTTCCTTTTTTTTATTGGTTGTTCAAAACATTACAAAGCTCCTGACATATCATCTTTCATACATTTGATTCAAGTGGGTTATGAACTCCCATTTTTACCCCAAATACAAGTTGCAGAATCACATCGGTTACACATCCAAATTTTTACATAATGCCATATTAATGACTGTTGTATTCTGCTACCTTTCCTATCCCCTACTATCCCCCCTCCCCTTCCCTCCCATCTTCCCTCTCTACCCCATCTGCTGTTATTCAATTCTCTCCCTTGTTTTTTTTTCCCCTTTCCCCTCACAAACTCTTATATGTAATTTTGTGTAAAAATGAGGGTCTCCTTCCATTTCCATACAGTTTCCCTTCTCTCTCCCTTTCTCTCCCCCCACTCGTCTCTGTTTAATGTTAATCTTTTCCTCATGCTCTTCCTCCCTGTTCTGATCTTAGTTGCTCTCTTTATATCAAAGAAGACATTTGGCATTTGTTTTTTAAGGATTGGGTAGCTTCACTTAGCATAATCNGCCTGTTTTGGTACCAGTACCATGCTGTTTTTGTTACTATTGCTCTGTAGTACAGTTTGAAATCTGGTGTCGCTATATCTCCAGATTCACACTTCCTGCTGAGAATTGCTTTTGCTATTCTGGGTCTTTTGTTTTTCCATATGAATTTCATGATAGCTTTATCTATTTCTACAAGAAATGCCGTTGGGATTTTGATTGGCATCGCATTAAACCTGTAGAGAACTTTGGGTAATATTGCCATTTTGATGATGTTGCTTCTGCCTATCCATGAACAGGGTACATTTTTCCATCTTCTAAGATCTTCTTCTATCTCTCTCTTTAGGGTTCTGTAGTTTTCATTGTATAAATCTTTCACCTCTTTTGTTAGGTTGATCCCCAAGTATTTTATTTTTTGGGGGGATCTTGTGAATGGGGTGGTTTTCCTCATTTCCATTTCAGAAGTTTTGTTGCTGATATGCAGGAATGCCTTTGATTTATGCGTGTTGATTTTATATCCTGCCACTTTGCTGAATTCATTTATTAGTTCTAGTAGTTTCTTTGCAGACCCTTTTGGGTCTTCTATGTATAGGATCATGTCTTCCGCAAATAGTGATATTTTTAGTTCTTCTTTTCCTATTTTTACGCCTTTAATTTCTTTTGTCTGTCTAATTGCTCTGGCTAGTATTTCAAGGACTAAATTAAATAGAAGTGGTGAGAGAGGGCATCCCTGTCTTGTTCCAGATTTTAGCGGGAATGCCTTCAGTTTTTCTGCATTTAGAATGATGCTAGCCTGAGGCTTAGCATATGTAGCTTTTACAATGTTGAGGTAAGTTCCTGTTATCCCTAGTTTTTCTAGTGTTTTGAACATAAAGGGATGCTGTACTTTGTCGAATGCTTTTTCTGCGTCTATCAAGATGATCATATGGTTCTCATCTTTAAGTCTATTGATGTGGTGAATAACATTTATTGATTTCCATATACTGAACCAATCTTGCATCCCAGGGATGAATCCTACTTGATCATGCTGCACAATTTTTTTGATATGCTTTTGTATTCGATTCGCCAGGATTTTATTGAGAATTTTTGCATGTATGTTCATTAGAGATATTGGTCTGTAGTTTTCTTTCCTTGAAGTGTCCTTGTCTGGTTTCAGGATCAGGGTGATGTTGGCCTCATAGAATGAATTTGGAAGAGCTCCTTCTTGTTCTATTTCTTGAAATAGCTTGAAAAGTATTGGTA